>NC_061516.1:24662500-24782500 GCF_022379125.1 Scophthalmus maximus
TTGTGCACAGTTTCCAGAGCCACAGAGCCGACAGCTAGCGGACCGTGAAGGAAATGTTCCAATGTCTAGTCCGTTCTAATGGCTCGTGGAGGTGCGACAGTATATAAGTCAGTGATGGACATATTGTCTCAGCTCATCAGCGTATATCTAGAAGGATCGATAAAAGGTGCCAAGAGTCAAGGACAAGTAACGATTGGACTGTTGTCTCTAAAGACGCCGACCGATATGGATTTTTGGAAAGGGCTGATGCCACACCGTTATCAGGGAGAAACTAGTTTCCGATACAGATGCATCGGCTGATATACATATATGTATATATGAAACTGGCAGTGATTCCTACAATGTCATTATCCTACAAATGTAATTTAGGCCTGATATTTTTACAGTTTAACCATAATTTATATCATAATTAAGTATAAATAACAAGAAAACACAAATACAACAAAATATAAAGAATGTGAATTAAGAAAATTAACATGAATGCGCATCTTTTCCGCATTGTTTTTTCTGTAAAATACAAGTTTTCATATCGGCAAACATAAACGCAGATACCGATATCTGCGAATATCGACTTTGAAAGGCAGATTTTTATCAGCCAACCAATGAATCGGTCGAGTTCTACTTATTTAGGGTTATTTCTTAATTATGAATATGTTGCTTTTTTTTACATGGCTCCTTTACGTGCTTTCAACCAGCCGGTCCTCATCGCCGTCCACTGCCTGAATTTGATCTGATTCACCAGAAAAGCATCTCCGGCGTCTCGGCCCTGTTTTAAAAAGCCAGGAGGAAAGAGTCGAGGGATACGACACGACAAAAGATGGTCTGTGTTCCTGTCACAGACTAATGCTGATCCTGAATCGGCTCTGAGGCCAGATTGAGCCGGGGCAACCGGGAACCTTTGCGGGCGTTTGGGAGGGAGCACTCGATCAGATACAAGTCGGTGTTGTTGAGAGGGAGAGGAGGCTTTTTTGACCCAGTCAAGCATGTACGACCTGAGATAAGAGCGAGGCAGGGAATGATTTGTTCTGAAGGGAGGCCGTCCCGGTACGGCCCCTCACTCTGCAGCCCCCTCTCCATCCAATCAGCTCCAACATCCACCGCGGTCCACAAAGCAGCAGCAGCAGCAGCGAGAAAGAAAGAAAGAAAGAAAAAAACACCCTTGACTGCCTTCTGGAAAATGTATGAATGTGCGATGTGGAGATGTGACCCGCGCGGTATAGCCCATATCCATTCTGTCTCGAAATGGAAACGTAACACCGAGGGGAGGGGAGGGGTGACTGAGTACAAAACCCATCGACTCTGAGAGGGCCCTATACATTGGATATTTGTTTTTGGAGCTGATATTTTTCCTCTCTGTTTTTCCACACGACCTTCGTTTCACTAAACATCTCCGTCCGGACGAGAACACACAGAAACCGCCCGCAGATGCTAAAAGGAAGCAATGTTCGGGGGCCAGTAGGTGGCGATGAAGTCCTCACCGGCGATTCGTCGAACACCACAGAAGAACTTTCCGAGCACGAGTGGTGACGGAATTAGAAAAATTCCATTTGGCACCCGTGTCGTCACCTTCATTTTAATCTAGTTGCAAACGTGCATTGAGACCTAGCACTGCTAAACAAACGTAGAGAAACCAGTGTATAGCCGCTATTGTTGTCGTTGTTGCGCTTGTTGTTTCTGTGGAATAAAATTTCGATGCCATAGTTTCCAAAGCGCATGTGCGTATGTGCATGCGGACACGCAGAACCAAGGAGAGATTTTTAAAATCCGTTTGCGTGTGGATGAGGGGGCCGGACGAGGAGTAATCGCTCCGCATTGGTGTGTGCAGGGTGACAGGTTGGGTGGGCGACAGAAAGAAGAAAAAAGGCCATATTAGACCTCGTCTTCCTCAGGAGCAAAGGAGGAAATTGGAAGACTTTATTCAGGAAAGGCTCAGATGGAGGACGAGGTCGATGGGGATGTATAGGTCAAGAAAATGAACAGAGGACGTTCTAAGTTCCTGTTCCTGTTTCCCACCGACAGTCAGCATTGGTATAAGACCCCGGTGAAACCATGACAACGAGGGACAAAGTAGTGGTTTCACCCGAGCCGTAACATACCCACATTTTAAACACACGATCAGAAAACCTCAAGACGTCATCTTGTCTAAAGAGGAGTCAGATCACAAAACACTCGCTGGACATCCGACATTTGCTCCCCGCAGAACATGTACGTTTCACGATCTGAGAACTAGAGAACTGTTGAAGGTCGTCATTTAGATGAGACGCACGACGAAGTGTGTGTGTGTGTGTGCCACCGCGGCATGAATCAACATAATAATACATGAGCTTCAAATAAAAAAAAAACCAAACACTCACCCCGGTCGGTGTCGTACAGGAAGACGAACTTGTTCCAGTCGTAGTGGTCGAGCAGCGACAGGAGCGCGCCCCGGATGGACGGCCGCAGCTGCAGCGTGAACTGGCTCTCGCCCTCGGTGGGGAAGCTGGGCGTGATGAGGGAGATGTGCAGGGCGCTGCAGAACGACGTCAGCGTGTGGACGGAGCGCTTGTCGTACAGGCCGAAGATGGCGAAGACACCGCGGGAGTACTGGGAGCAAACTGGGGAGGGAGAACAAACGCGTCCGATCAATTCATGTTGAGGGAAAAACAACACTCTGAAAATCATGTCAGACTAATTCATGTTGAATCAAAAAGGGCGAGACTGCAAATGAGGTGATGAGAGTAGATTGAGTTTCTTGGCTGGGCAACAAAAGGATGAGCCAAACGCTCGGCGGAGCAGACGGGAGCTGCAGAGCTCCTCCAAGACACACACTGTGTATATCATATTTATTCATATACGTATATTTTCTTATTCCCTTTTTCGCTCTTTAAATGTTATTATTCTGAAATCAAGCATCCACACGCTTTGCACAACAAAGGACATCGGCGGGCGCGTGAACCAGTTTGAGGATCTTCCATCGAGCTCAGTTCTCCCACGACAACTTCATGGTGAAGGAGCAAAAACAACAACAGCGACGACGACGACGACGACAACAACAACAACAGCGTCGTGCGCAACGAGGGCTCGCCTCCAGAGAACGGCAGTCTTTCAAAAGATACGAATCTCGGCACACTGCCAGGATCCGGGCGCGCAGTAGGCGCGACGTTTCCATTCCACTTCTGATGAACAGAAGAAGAGCTGCGATAGTCATCGGCGCATTCGGCTGACGCACCTGAACGCTCGCGTGTTTTCAATGGCCACGGGCTGCTGGGAAACGTGGCGCGGCCGCGAGCTGCTCAGCAACGCGGCTGCAGACCGCGTGAGAAAACCATTTTCCCGCTGATTACCAACTTGAAATCCGTTGGAGAGAGCCGCTGTGTGCGGCGAACAGAGATCAAACCCAAACTCGCCTCCAGAGCTCCTCTGCTCGCGAGCGTTGAATCATTCCCCTGGCTGGTGTGTAGATACCGTACAGTGCCCCCCCCCCCTTCAGAGCCGGCCCTAGCCTATATGGGGCCCTGAGCAGAATGTGATTTGGGCCCCTCCTCTGATAATGATGAGTTTAACATGCTGTTTCTGGTCACGGATGTTTTTTTTCCTACAGTACATATTTAAAGACTCCTGCCAGAGCAGAAGAGCAGGATGGAAACTTTTCATTTGCGTCAAGTCTACACATGCTGTGCTGTGAGAACACACACACACACACACGCGCATACACACACACACACACACACACACACACACACACACACACACACACACACACACGCACAAAGGATGTCCCGCTTAAGGAGATCTCCTCATTAAAGAAAGGTTTGTCTGTCTACAAGAGCCGTACTATAATTGCCCACTATTTCACACACACACACACACACACACACACACACACACACACAGACACGCACACACACACACACACACACACACACACACACACACACACACACACAGAAACAAAAACAACACATAGGTAAGATAATGAGCGTCCTCTGCCAGTTTCCCTGTCGGGGGGGGGGGGGGGGGGCGGGCAGCTCCAGACAGCTGCTTCACTGACAAACCCATTGTTTCGATGCAGAGCGTCGAACTCCGCTGTGCAGACAGAGAGAGAGAGTATTTTCTGATCTGCCTGCATCTTCCTCTCCAGACAACAGTCAGGAGAGAGAGCTGCTGCTGTCGTACACACAATTAAGGAACACGGAGGAGGCGCTGGATACCGACAGTATCGGCGGGAAAAGACAAGTCGAGAACGAACCGTCGCAGGGATTTCGTTTTTTTTAAATATCACGGCTGAAGTTTTGCTTTTTCCTCGGCCTCCGTGTTGGGAGGGCGAGACAAATGTTTTATCCTCCTGGAGCCAGAGAAGTCTGAGCTTTTGCCGGAAAAAATGACTAAATGCTCCTTTGAGACTCTAAGCGGGGGGGGGGGGGGGGGGGGGGGGGGGGGGGGGGGGGGGGGGGGGGGGGCAGGACGGGGCCACTCGTTTGACTGACAGCTGAGCGAGCAGCGGCGTTTGGACCGAGCCGCATGTTCTGCTGCTACGGAATGAAAAAAAGTTAAACAGCATCCAGGTGATGGATGCTGACATGTGAAAGGACACATACACACCCACAACGTTTGGTCCAGATCTTCTGACGCCTGACAGGTGTGAAAGGCTTCTTAACCCTAACCCCCGGACCACGATCAAGATCTATGGTCCGACCACAAGAGGTGGTCTCGGCCCGGATCAAACTGAACCATGGGTTTGGTTCAGTAGCAGCGTGGAGACACTGTTTCGGATGGTTCGGAAACAACAGAAGAAGAATAAGAAGAAGCAGAAGAAGAAGAGAAGCAAAACAAAATATCGAATTGCAATTTCCATCCCTCGATGATGATGACGTTTGATGTTGGTGATGCTGGTGAAAACCATGATGATATGACAGAGCATTAATACGTAAAGACTCACTGCCGGCCGAACGCCCGTCTGCCGACCAATCAATGTCAAGCGTACGTAGACGCAGCCCACGAGGGCGATGGCGACGGGACGTTGGTGTGTCACACAGGATTCTTAAGTGCGCTGCCCAAACTGCAACGTGAAATTAAAAACTATCAGTTCATCAGCCGATACGAGACTGATGATGTACTGTACAGGTTGACTTGGTTCAGGCAGAGCAACGGCACGTTTCAGATTGTTGATACGGGCTGATGTCATGGAAACAAAATAAATATTCAAATAAATTAGTTTCAGATCATCAGTTTGGGCTTGTGTGAGAGCGCGGGTCATTTCACAGAGAAGTTCTGTGGGATGAAATTCGTTGTGTTTGAGAATCAAGTCAAAGAAGAGAATCAGTCAAGTTTGCACAGTACTGTGCGTCCACACCTTCCCCCCTGAGGACCACTCAGTGATTACATTGTGTGTGTGTGTGTGTGTGTGTTGAGGGAGGGATGAAGGCTTCCTGAGAGCGGCAGGGTCGTGGTAGACAGAGCGTCCACTCAACCAAGAAACGGAGTCCAGAGGTTGGAAAATCCACACAGCCCCACTGATGTCCCCCCGAGGGACGGGATGACATCATTACACACAAACACAAGCACAAACAAATACACACACACACACACACACACACACACACACACACACACACACACACACACACACACACACACACACACACACACACACACACACACACACACACACACACACACACACACACACACACACACACACACTCTTCCCTGAATCCTCATACGTCAGCCCACACCCTCTCTGTACACGGTTTATTTCTGTTTGGCAGAAATACCAGCTTGAGTAAACAAAAAAACCTAAAAAACAGAACAGCTGATCTGAGCTCAAAACCCTCAAAGTGCGTCTCCCCCTGCTGCGATCGCCTCTAATTACTGCCGGAGTTGCACTCGAGTGTATATTTAGGACTGAAACGGAGGAAATAGCGACAACAACAAAATGCCACTATGATCAATAATTCAACGCTCATTAGCATGTCTGAAAAAAATGCTACCGTCCCGAATAGTGACACGTTTCATCCTGGTACTTGTGTCGAGTGAAATGTCCGTCGGGCGAACGTCCATCTGGCTGGTTATTGGCTCGTTGGTAGAAATTGATCCCAAGAACACGTGTTCTTTAAAAAAAAGGTTAGTTTGGCTTTTCCAGAAGACATCCCTGTAAGAGCCCATGTGGATCATGCAGAGACTTTTATTCTGAAGGGGACATTTTAACATTTTTTTCGTGTTATTTCCCTATTTCCTATTTTTCCAACACTCCTTAAAGCTACACTGTGTAATATCCAGAGGAACTTAATCACTGATATTGAATATATTGTCCATAACCACGTGTTCATAAACTGTATGTATAATCACCTGCGAAACATAACTGAGAAGAGTTTGTCAAGATTAAACTCTTTACTAGAGTGGAGGGAGGAAATAGAAGGAATTAAAGTAAAGTTCGAGCAATCGAGTCATTCGGGTCATGTGTCATGTTCTTCTTCTTCACGTTGAGTTCAGAGATTTTATTCTGTCGGTGATTATCATCACACAGACAACGAGTCAACATGGAAATTAGAAAAAAGTGAGAAAGACTGTGAGGGAAAATGTGAAACGGACAATTAAATATGTGCGACTGACTGGATGTAAAAGTAAAAACTACTCAATCTTTTCACTCAGTGTTTAATTAATTAACTACTTAGTTACACAATTTGGCTAATTCTAATTCTGATGGTCGCAGCTTCTGGGACTGTGCAGACAAGAAGAATAACAAAAACATGGCAACCTCATTTTCATGCCCCAGAAAAGAGAAGAAAATTATATTTCACGATTAAAAAGACAATTACTAAAAACTGTCAAAGGGACTCGTCCTCTCGTGTCCAAGCCCCGATGGGACATGTCCCACGTGTGTTCCGAGACGCGCAGCTTCACAAGAGGGAAGAGAAATGTTCCTCTGCAGCGAAGCGACAGCGAATTCCATCAAGAGTCGAGCTGCATCGGACAAGAGTTTTCGCTGCGTGTGACCTCGTCGCCATGTGACAGCAGCAGTGCTGACAGCGAGTGGGCGGCGGCCACTGGTGAGACGGGCGAGAGCTCCTGGACTGGTCCATTTAGTCCCCGCACTGGCAGTGACCCCGAAACAGCATCCGCTGGCCTCACACTCTGCTGCACAAACAGGTCAGGGGAGCGCCGCACACACACACACACACACACACACACACACACACACACACACACACACACACACACACACACACACACACATACACACACACACACACACACACACGCACACACGCACACACGCACACACACACACACACACACACACTCACACGCACGCACGTACACACACACACACACGCGCACACGCACACACACACACACACACACTGCAGCTCTTTCTGATCAATGGGCCAGACTTTTTTTTTTTTGGCGTGTGACACACTAAGAGAGGCTCTCCTGTCATTTTTGGTTTCAGTCTGAAGTCCTACATCGGTTCCAGTGAGAGAGAGAGAGAGAGAAATAATTTAAAAAACACAACCTTGTGTGAGGGAATTTTACGCCTCGGCCTGAATCTTTCGACCGCCAGGATGATCTGATCTAATACTAAACTATTCGCTAAGGTAGGATGAGCTTCTCTGATCTGCTCCTATTGACCCGCCGGATTTCGTGAGGCTAAACTGCCTCGTCATCAGCGCTCGCTCGGCGTAACCCCCCCTTCCTATTGGTCCCGCAGGTGTCAGTCAGGCCCCGCCCACAGCGCAGGGGCAGTTTGATGGTGACTGGCCCCGACCTCTGCACCCGTCAATAGAATCGACCTCAGCTGCACAGAGCAGACCTCCATTATTTACCTCTTGTTTCAGGGCAAAAAGACATCCAGGGCAGCTCGCCGCCCGGCAGGCAGGCCGCTGGATTTACAGTTATGGCAGTTTCTTATCTTGTTTTTTGTGCAGTTTTAAATCATTTGCTGGCGGAACTTGTTCCTCTTAGGATTTAGTGAGAAAGAGGAAAGTAAAGTTTGGCCTCGTCCTCAAAATCCAGCAACTCTTCAAACTCCACAGTCCTAAATTATCAATTATTAAGTCTTTCCAAATGTGGAGTACTTCACGGCACGGACGGTGCAATACCTCGCTAATGCTAATACTAAGAAGTAGGGCTGCAACTAACGGTTACTTTCATTGCCGATTAATCTGTCGATTATTTTCTCGATTAACGGATTGAAATTCGATCGAAAAATGACGGTCGTGTTTCCCAAAACCCCCGAGATGATGTTTTTGTTTAGTCCACACGCCAAAGATATTCAGTTTACTGTCGCAGAGGAGCAAGGAAACCAGCAAATATTCACATTTAAGAAGCTGAAATCAGAGAGTTTGGACTTTCTTTTTCTTGTTAATACTACTTGAACCGATTAATCCATTATCCAAATAGTTGGCGATTAATTTAGTAGTCGATTACTAATCGACTAACTGTTGCAGCTCTTGTGAGAAGTGTGTGTGTGTGTGTGTGTGTGTGTGTGTGTGATCATGGTAATGAAGTAGCGTGTCACAACATGAGCAACAGTCTGGATCACTGATGTGTTTTTGATCGATACATTTTTTTTTTTTTAACAGGGATACACAGGAAAAGAACAAGAAAAGTTCATCTGTCCATCTTTTTCCCTGATTCACATTTTATCTTTAACTTGGTTTCAAGCTGCTCGACGAGCTGCCCGGAAAGAATGAGAGTAATGTATGAAAATTGCTCCCATTCCACAGCACGTTGGAACAAAACGGTTCCTCAGACGCAGTAGTTTCTCTAGGGTTGACATGTTTTATATTTTTCCAACACAAGCGTATCAGGTGTCGGAAACTCTTCTCACACGCTTAACTGGTAACTGGAATTACGAGGGAGAAGCCGTTCATGATTTTCTATCGTCATCATCATCATCATGCGATGAGCAGCGAGGCGTCTTCATCGAGAGAGGAGGTCCGTTATTAAAAAAAAAGGCCGATGGAAAGGACACGAGCGAAGCCCCCACCCCCAGCCCCACCCCCGTGTCCGTAATAGTTTCAGCAAAGTAAAAAATCAATACGGGCCTCTTCTCTGAACGGTCCCGGTGAAAAGAGACCCATCACTATTTCACTGAGCAGGCGGCCATTTTGAAGAGCGATCGCCCAATTCCCCCTCCCTCCCTCCCTCCATCCCTGCCTCCCTCCCTCCCTCCATCCCTCCCTCCCTCCGTCGCCTCCCTCCCTCAATCCCTCCCTCCATCCCTCCCTCCCTCCCTCCGTCCCTCCCTCCCTCCGTCGCCTCCCTCCCTCAATCCCTCCCTCCATCCCTCCCTCCCTCCCTCCATCCCTCCCTCCATCCCTCCCTCCCTCCATCCCTCCCTCCCTCCCTCCATCCCTCCCTCCATCCCTCCCTCCCTCCCTCCGTCCCTCCCTCCCTCCGTCGCCTCCCTCCCTCAATCCCTCCCTCCATCCCTCCCTCCCTCCCTCCATCCATCCCTCCCTCCATCCCTCCCTCCATCCCTCCATCCCTCCCTCCCTCCCTCCCTCCCTCCATCCCTCCCTCCGTCGCCTCCATCCCTCCATCCCTCCCTCCCTCCCTCCCTCCGTCCCTCCCTCCCTCCGTCCCTCCATCCCTCCCTTCCTCCGTCCATCCCTCCCTCCATCCCTCCCTCCGTCGCCTCCACTGACACAGCGTCTGTCAAGGCACCAAGCGGTGGCTTCATTTAGACTTTACTTTAATTTAGAGCTTTAATTACTCGGCTGAATGGACGCTCACCGCGTCGGCTGGACAACAAACGGTAAAACTGCCTCATAACATGCAGATGAATCATGATAATTAGAGTCGCTAACTCGCACATTTATTACCTTTAAACTGTTCCGCCGCTAAATGATGGACTGTAAACAAACAGGTCTGTCGAGTGTCTCCCACAGAGACGTACTGTACCGACTAACGGGAGCAGTTCACAGTTTGAAACCTCATTTGTCAAAATTTAAAACCAGCCCGAGTTGTGTTTTTCAAGCAAATACTTCAGGTCTGTCTTTGTTGTAGACCAGGGAAATATTCAAAGGACAAACCTGATGAATATTCTCATTCATAGTATATACATTTTATATAAAATGGTACAGGAGACTGACAAGACTTTACAAAGCATAGACAAATGTGACAATCAAAGTCTCTACTTAATCAGCATAGTGTTTAACCTTTCATTACTACGGCCCGACCGATATTATCGGCCAACCGATTTGAGCCTTTAAATGTGCATATATGTTAATATTTTATGTAAAATAAGCGTTTGCTATCAGTTCTATGCATTTGTTTGCATATGTATTTTCAATTTACAGATATTTATGATAAAGTTCATGGTTAAACCGAAGTATTGAGTCTCAATTACATAACTTATTTGTCATGAAGGTTTGATAACGACATCTAAGGAATCATAAATCAAAAAATAAAAAATATCGGAATTTTGCACTCCCAAATATCGATATCGGTCGGGCTCTATTTGAAATTTAAAAATCCTTCCAAAGATTCCTAACCTGATGTACCCGGTGTTTTGACAGAACGAGCGGGGAGGGTTCCATTATAAACTGTTTGGAACTGTCTGTCCGTCACGGTCGATCACGGGAGAAGACGGAGAAACACTGTTTCCATTGAGAAAAGTATTTCAGTGCAGCTCTTTACTTTTCTTTCAATGATGAGAACTGATTCTCCAGCAGCATCTGTTCAAACCTCTGTTGGTCACAAACAGCCACTTGTCGCTGTCGTCACGCCTACGACACGCCTGCAGCTCCTCCCTCATGGGTTTCGCTGACGGATCTGAACCACTGTGGTGAATGAACCTCGCAGCCTGGCGACATGGGAGTCGCCTGCTTCCCTCACACGGTTAAATCATTCGTGCGATTCTGCGGCATCTCTAATTCTTTGGTCCAACGCATAACTTTCTCCAAAATATCCCACAATTCATAAAACGTAACCGGGCTTTGTGGAGACGGAGACGGAGAACAGTGACCAGAGCGGCTGATTCAGGTGTTTGCGTGACACCGGCAGGTGAGAGAGAGCGGAGCCACAGACGTGTGCAGCGTCTGAAGGTGATACAAACTATATGATGCCAGTGTGTATGATGCATAACAACACACACACACACACACACCACGTCTCGTCTGCCTGCTGCCGCCGTGCAGTTACACCTGGCACCTTAATGCACACAGCTGCCTGACTCCATGTGTGTGTGTGTGTGTGTGTGTCGGATTGAATAAGGCGTGCGTGCCATGTGCTTGTGTGCATTCAAGTGCATGCTACATGCATGTACGCCTTTGTGCGCACGACTTCTCCTTTGGCATCAGACACGTGCACACACACACACACACACACACACACACCACACACAAAGAGAGAGAGAGAGGGCGAGAGAGAGTCCCACTGGACATCATTGCAGCACATACCCACATAATGCATGAGCGCCACTGACAGACCAAGTCTCTCTCTCACACACTCACACACGCACACACACACACTCTCACAAACACACACACACGCACGCACGCACGTACGTGCAGCGCCGTATTCTGTCTGCTTGACTTTGTCTCCCACCATGCCCTGGGTTACAGAGCGGTGGTGCAGGGCGGGAGAGGGAAGATGAAGCTCTGCACATCATTTACACTCCTCCTCCTCCTCCTCCTCCTCCTCCTCCTCCCTCCTCCCTGTCATAAAGTCAAGCAGCCTGAGGATGAACACTAAGAGAACAAGAGGTGTGTGCACATGTACGCCGGGAAGGCTGGTTTAAACCCAGGGCGTCACAGTTAATCGCATCCACCAGAGTTTTTAATCGAATAAACATTTGAAATCTTCCCGTTATACTTTTTGTCTTGTTTTGACTCCTGCCAAGAAGAACAAACCTCCAACGTTCATATATATTAAAAAAAACAACCTCTAACAGCAAGAAAACAACAGGAAAAATGAACGTACGTGAGGAATCTATTCAGAATTGCTCGTTACCGCGCTGCAAGTAAAATGTAATTAAACAAACTGCATCCATCCCATCAGATGGATATGGGCCTTGGATATTGACAAAATGTGTGTGTATATATGAATATATTTATATATATATTGGCGACACACATAAAATCACACAATCAGAAAGGGAACTGGAGCTATACAATTACATTAAGTGCCTGCTGCGGCCGGTGGAGTCCTGCTATACCGAAGCCATCGGCCCCCGTGGGGGAGACGGCGTATGACAGATGGGTGAAATACAGCCGCGGCCGTAAGTCAGTCACACAGCAGCCACCGAGCTGCTGCTGCTGGCCCCGTGGCCCCCCCATACATCAGCCATAAAACACACATTAGGTTTCTCCGAATCAAAAGGATTCAGGGA
The DNA here is from genome assembly GCF_022379125.1 of Scophthalmus maximus. Classification (NCBI taxonomy): domain Eukaryota; kingdom Metazoa; phylum Chordata; class Actinopteri; order Pleuronectiformes; family Scophthalmidae; genus Scophthalmus; species Scophthalmus maximus. The sequence continues at coordinate 24,674,820 of NC_061516.1, forward strand.
GCGACAGCTAATGCCGGAGCAGAGATCCTCGGAGGGATCGCCGAGAGGCACAAACCGCTTCCAACTGCGAATATTTAAAGTGCGAGCAGCGAGGGGCGAGTGAACTAAACTCCCGGTAAATCCTTTACCACTTAGCATCCATAAAACATGAGCCGACCAGGGGGAGGGAGAGACGGAGGGAGGGAGAGTCATCGGGAGCTAACAGCCAATCAAACTGGCCCGGCTCGTCCTTGATGACATCTCTTGGTCTCTCGTAGAAGAGAAAGAGGCCGCGCGGGAAAAAAAATGAATTCCTTTGCGAGGTTCTGCCAGATGAAAAACGACACCTGGTGACGTAATGTGTAGCCGCGAGGGGTATTTCCTTTTTTTTCCCCCAGAGAGGACATTTGGATTAGTCACAGCAGAGAAAAGCGCCGGTGTCACTTATGACACGAGGCTCCGTTTGATTCTGCAGGGATCATGAAGCCCTGGTCACACCTTTAGGTTTTTGCTTCCCCGTTTGTGGATATAATCATAATTTTCCCCCTCACATTATCACATTACATTCATTTCGCTGACGCCTTAGTCACCTGCCCTGACCGGGGAATCGAACCCTGACCTTCTGTCAGGGGCGGTAGCCCACTGAGCTATTCCACCTGCAAATTAATAGTCTGCACGCCCTGGCAATACTGAATCCAGGCACCCAGGTATCCTTACTTTCCGGGTCACCATGACGACCACGCGGTCTTGCAGAGATCAGGAAACAACACGCAGCAACAACAACAAAAAATCGTCCTACGGTTACGAAACCGTAGCGCGGGCCGGCGTCGAGCAGCGCTCCGCGTTCTCCATCAGCAAATGAACTCTCTATATATTTCACGTTCACTTAAATGTGAAAGGAAAATCAATAACAATATCTGCACCACATTTTTCTATTGACTGTTCCACAACTGCTTATTTAAAACCAAGCGTACGAGGCGGTTCAGGTCGTAATCTCACTGAGAGCTTTCGTTTCTCTCTCCTTCCGAATGAGTTTGACTGAACCGAGGGTTTTGATAACAACCGGAGTCACAAAAACCCAAGAGATCAAATCAATTTCCACCTTATGAAACACATGCAACACTGTAGCTGACTTGGTAAATGACAAAAGGTCCCTTCTTTGAGAAACCCTCTCTTTTCCACTGATAACACTGAGGAGATGTTGTGTGTGACGTTTTCATTTCTGCAGTCCTGTGTCCATTAGTCACGCGGCCGTTTGATTATTATTTCTTTTTCAGAGGAGGGTTTGATCGACAGACGGCTGCCAGATATTGACAAAGTGTGAAAACCCGACTATTACGTCCTGCGCCACGAGCCGGTTTCCCTCTGAGACACTTCACGCTAATTCACGTCTCAACTCGGATTCTTCCACCGCAAGGGAAAGTTCATACCTTCACAAAACTGTGAAAACCACGTCGGCAACTTTCAGCTAAGGCATCAAATCTTTTAAAGGGGCAGTAAGAGATTTTGATCCAACGCACTTTTTGGAAAAATTCAGCTCAATAGTTCCTCACGATTGCGCGAGCTGTCGGTTCTGTGTGTGTTTTGCTTTCCATCCATCCATCCGTTAGCTTTACTGCCTATAATTCTGAGGGTTTTCGATGGAGTCCAATCTCCACCATTCAAGGCACAAAGACAGAAATCCAGGACTGTGGACGCAGGATGTCTGAGGCTGAACTACCAATGACTGACAATCTCACTATCAATGACCACTATATAAACAGGAAATTAGAGCACATGCATGAATAGTTTACATTTGAAAATTAAAAGTGTGTTAATAGTCGATCAAAAACAGGGTTATTTTCGGATTATAGGCTAAACTTAAATTCTTATTCTTCTTTATTACAACTGTTATTTGTGTCGGTATTGTGGGGTTGTCAATTTAACAGTAGGCCCATCATCTATTCTGCCTATGGATACTAATATTGTTTATTGTTCCGACTGGGCAGAGTTAAATAACCCCCCCCCTCGCCTTAACACTTAGTCTTGTCAAAGGGAAAAGTCTAGATTTATATATTTTATAAGTATGTCCTTGCCTTTTTCTCATAACCTATAACAGCACGGAGCCCATGGTACAGTACAAAGCGAGGTCTCTTATTGAAAATGTCCCTCTGTAGCCTTGATAAGTGTCGACCTATTGTTCTCACGATTTTAAATATGATGCTTTGTCGCCCTCAGAGGTGTGTGTGTGTGTGTGTGTGTGTGTGTGTGTGTGTGTGTGTGTGTGTCCTCGCAATGCAGCTGGAAGCCAAACTCTCCCGACACACGCGTGCATGAGCATGTCAGCGAGAAAAACCCAATAAGCCGCGGCACAGCTCCCCTGACGATCACTGCCGCTGCTTCATATCTGCACAGTCAGATTTACAGCAGCTGCCAGACATTTCTCTGCTCCACAGGTGACGTGGCCAATAAAGTCGTTTGGTTCGTCCAATACCGACATTACTCGTGTCACCCAGCAGCTGCTGTCGTTCACCAACACATGCTCCCTCTGCGTCAGACACCACAAAATCAATTCGTAAATATGCATGTTCAATAATTTGGTACGGCCAGCGAAAAGATCTTTGAAAAATTGTAAATGGCCCTTGATAGGAAAAGTCAAGGCCCCTCTGCGTTGTCGCGGCAGCCAGTGATGGAGGACGGGGGCTGCGTTAGCATGTTAGCTAATGGTTTGTGACTCACTGGATGGTCAGAAAGCACAGGCTGAGCCTGGGGGAAGAGCTGCACCACGAGGCCTCCCCCTCCGCCCCACTGTCTGACCCGCTCAGTTAGGTGGCTGCTGGTCTTCTGTCACGCCCCCCCCCCGGGGGGGTGCTGGGGCCCAGCTCAGAGCTGCACCCTGGGGCCCTGACTGGCAACCCCATGGGAGAACATTATCATTAATAGGATCTGTTTTAGGTCATGGGAGTGCACACACATGAGCGCATACACACATGAGCGCATACACACATGAGCGCACACACACGTGTGTGCGTGCGCATACCGAGACGTCATGGCAAAGGGCGTTCAGACAAGAGGAAGCACACTGGTCGAAGAAACACTCTGCTTCACTGATTCTCGAGACGGCGTATCCTCCCTCCCTCACACACAAACACACACTCAAATAGACACACACACACACACACACACACACACACACACACACACACACACACACACACACACACACACACACACACACACAAGAGCTGGGAGATTCTCAGTCTGAGGACAACAGTTCTTTTTCGGCTGATGCTGTCAGATCCGCTCATCCTCACAGATGCATGGGACTCCCAGAGAACACACATACACACACACACACACACACACACACACACACACACACACACACACACACACACACTGGACTCGGTCTTATAAGAGCAACTGAGTAAACAGTGTGAGAATAGGATTTGGGCAAACAAACATGAATATTCATGACATGCAGTGTGTGTGTGTGTGTGTGTGTGTGTGTGTGTGTGTGTTTGTGTGTGTGTTTGTGTACGCAGGGTTCGGGGAGTCTGTGTGTGTGTGTGTTTCGTGGGCTTGAATCAAAGCTATGAGTCAGGAAAAGAAGGGGACATGAGGATGAAGAGGTCCAGGGCAAAAGGAGGACACAGGACACGGCGAGCGGGCGGCGCAGACAGCGATATCTCTGCACCAATGACGATCCAGGGTCGGAGACGAGCTCGTTACCTCCCTCCAACTCTGCGGCTTCCCACCTCTGCTCCCGACATGATTCAGCCTCCCTCCTCCTCGTCCTCCTCCTCCTCCTCACTCGCACACTGTATTTCAATTACGTCACACTTTCTTCTTCCATTCATGACGGTGTTAGTCATGTTAATCCGGTGGCTCCTTTTTTTAAAAAAAATTTTTTTTAAGGAATTAGACAAGCGTTCTTTTCAGTAGGCGACAAGAAACAGCAGGACGGAGGTGATGAATGAAGTGCTAGCAGCAGGATATACTGTAGGTGATGTCCCGCCAATGTTCATGTTTTTTTCTCTGTCCTTCCATCCAACACTTTGGTGCACATGGGGATATTCAAGGACTGCCGCCGACTGCCTGGCGTTTGACACATGAAGCTGTCTTCATCACGTCAGAATTTCCCCTTGATTTAATGGATGTCCATGAAATGTACTGAGCACACTCCTGCTCCCCAGGGGATGAACCCTCTCGGTTTTGACCTTTACTCGTGTGACACCTTCAGGACAAAAATTCACATTTCCACAATGAAAATCCATAATCTAGTGGCTAAAATGGAATTTTCACTGAGCCTCCTTTTTCTAGTGTTGATCTTTTTATTTTTTTAATTTTTTGCCACTCTACGAGTAGTTAAATGATGTCGTGCAAGGTTATCATCTCATCTTGGACGGGGTCCTCAAACAATCGCGTACGACAAAAAAAATGACATTAAAGTAACAGAAAAAGACAAAAATAAGGCAAGAATTGACATTTCAACAAACCAAACACTCAATAAAGTGTCAGCTACTCAATGTCCAACACTTTTCTAAATGGATCTTACAGACTTTAGAAAAAACCTTGTTCGCATCTTCATCCCTCTTTGGTGTGGGTCTCGTTACAGTTGATGCCAAATGAAAAAATTAACTTAATTAAGTGTTCATACAGCGCTTGTGCTATACATACAGTACAGCACTACACTAACACACACACGCACACACACACTTGATGGTGCATCAGGGGCCATTTGGGGTTCAGTATCTTGCCCAACGACACTTGTGCTGCGTTTACACCGAACGCGATGCAAATTCTCCGCGCTTAAGCGGAACATTCGCGTGACGTGATGCCCAGAAAGCCAATCAGCGTCGAGATCCTCCCGACGACCGCCTCCGACAGAGCTTTTTGTAGTTTTTAGTCTCTATTTGCTCAGTGTTTTGGGTTGACGCTCTGAAATTCTGCCCTCAAACCTCGTTGAGTCAATCCTTGTTTCTCGCTGCTGCAGGCCGACACTGCCGGTCATAACCCAGCGTACACCACCTGCCAGGCACCACAGGGCAAACAGGCGTCACAGAGATTAACTGACACCTGACTGACGCAGTGTCAGTGAACAGAATTCCCATTGCTCTTGTCTTGGATTATAATGTATGATGCATGGGTGCTCTCAAGAAACTGCTGTCAGTGTTATTGTCAAAACACTTGCCTTGAATATTGAACACAATGTGAGATATTACAAAAATAAAATGTTCCATCTTCACGCGTGTAGGAACGGGGTCCAGTCCCGTCCCACAGCTGACATGTTCGGTCCTGCCGCCACCTCGCACTAACCACTGTAGAGACATTTGTCCTATTTTTAGAAAGGCACTGAAAGCAGCTCAGACAAGCAGAAAATCCCCCCCCCCCCCCCCCCCCCCCCCAACAAAAAAAAGCTAGTTATGCGGGAAATAGCATGGGAGAGGAAAGGGGAGGACGGGGGAGGAGGAGGAGGAGCGGGGGGGGAGCGCAGGCAGTTATTTACAACTTAAAGAAAGCGTCAACTTGGATTGCCGGGGAGTTTTAGGAGGAGCCGCAATCCCTCCGCTGCCTTTCATCAGAACGAGGGGGGAAGATGCTGCGGTGGATTTATGTAAATTCAGGATATTTTTGTGAAGTATATAAATCTGTTGGGGGGGGGGATTATTGTCCTACACAATAAGACAAGGAGGCCAATAACAAGGTCAGAGACAAGGTCATTATCTCGGTGGCAGACAATAACGTCCGGGAGGCATCGAGCCGCCGCGAGCCGAGTGTACGGATGTCTATGAAATCCTCCTATCTTTTTCCCCATTTGCAGCTTTTGTATCAGCTTATGTCAAACAAACTGTGCAAAGAGTTTGAATTTCACTCGCTTTCTCTTGAGTGCGGGGGGGGGGGTTTCCCTTCCGGAACAGGAATGTCTCGTTAAATCTACATACAGCAACAGCGCCGGAGAGAAAAACAGCACCTCAAGAAATTCGTCGCACAAAGATGAAAAACTCATTAAAAAACAAAGTGAATGTGCACAGAGAGAGAGAGAGAGAGATTCATTTAGTAATGAAATGCTTTTACCCTTGGGTGGCGAACATAGAAGGTCATGGAGTGGATGAATAAGACAACAGGAACCAACCGTGACCTTCAGCACACACACACTAACACACACATGCACACGCACACACACACAAATCTCCGAGTGTGTACATGGAACAAACAGAGACCTAAAAAAGAAAAGAAAAACTATCTTAGAGTGAAACAAGCTGCCTCCTGCCACAGTATATGTCTTCAGGACAACATCTTACCATCATAACGCGCACACACACACACACACACACACACACACTAAAAACCATACAAGCCCCTCTGTCATGGTTGGCAACAATCAGCGTTAATTATCAGTTTGACCCTCTGAGATGAGCAAACATTAGAGGTTAGAGAAGAGAGAAGAAGAGAGAGAGAGACACAGAGAGAGAGAGAGAGAGAGAGAGAGAGAGAGAGAGAGAGCGGCGATTGAGTCACGGTTCTTGGAAAGCATGCCTCCATTTAAAAGACCACAACTTGCGACCAGATGCCTGACCACGACGCCTCGGCGCTGCACCAACTGGGAGCAGTGAAACAAACCAACAGGAAGTGTGTGTGTGTGTGTGTGTGTGTGTAAAGTTATTACCGTCCTCGGCAGGCAGGCAGGGTTTTGCAGAACATCGGGAGATAATGCTTTCACTGTTGCGCAAAACTTTTTTGTTGCTCCGGGTATTTTACCAGAAACTTTTCCCGCCATGGCCCCTATTAAATTTTCTTGACAAAAATGTCCCAGTGAGCCCCGCGTGACAATACAGCAGGACCAATACACTGCATGCCGCAGTGGAATTATTGCCATGTCTTGCCTCCTGCTGCTCTATACCAGACCCGCACAATGTTCCGGTTTGCGAAATGCAAACTCGCCTGAAATGTCTGGACACAATTTTTGGGACATTTTCCGGAGTTCATATCATATAGTGTGTGTGTTCACAGGGAATCATTGAAAAAAGGTTACACAATTCACCCCCCAATGCTTTTCATTAAGTATGTGATAATCAATAAATGGGGGAAAAGATCATTCACCTTACAACATGGTGTACCAGAATTTTTCATAACTCAAAAAATGACATGCAAACTGGTGCAATAATCATCTCTGTTGAGCCAAAGCGTTTGCTATTTTAGTGTGTGTGTGTGCGTGGAGGGTTTACAGTATGTGATGTGTGTGTGATGAAGGATTGAAGGTTGAAGCTTGAAACGGCATCACTGGCAAACACCATCTGGATGCTCAGAGGAGCGTGGACACACACACACAGACACACACACAGACACACACACACACACAGACACACACAGACACACACACACACACACAGACACACACACACACACACACAGACACACACACACACACACACACACACACACACACACACACACACACGAACAGTTACCAGGTCTTTAAGAGTAATTATTGAAAGAGAGAAGACGACGTTCTCTTTCCTCCCGGCGCTTCCTGGGATTTAAACTGACAACTGTCAAGCTCTCACGCGCCGCTGCGTCTCACTTTCCACTGTTATTGTTGTGAAATATGCAGCGAATGTAAAGCTAGACAGCCGTGCATTATTAAACCCCAGACCATGAATAACGCAGAACCCGTGTTCCTCGGTACAAATCACTGCACAATCAAAGTGCCAGCTCTCACCTTGAAAATGAGATGCTGGCCGACGTAGCGCCAGGAATATATTATGCATATATTTTTTCTTTCTGTGTTAATAAATGTGGAAGAAAAATACACACACTTTTCACCACAGACTCTAGAGAGAATTTAAGCCTCAGATCCTCAGTCTTATCTTTATAATCGTCCTTTATTCACAGGCTTTCTTCGCTAAGAATTCAATATGCAGAGGCACTATTCTACTGTAGCACTTCAGCTGCTTTTACCAAGGTGGTTATGTTTTCACCCCTGTACATTTGTTTGGCGGTGGGTTGGCTGGTTGGTTTGTCTGTCAGCATGATTACATAAAAAAAACTTGGTAGAAGAATGGGACAGATTGCGATATTTGGCATTAATGGACATTTTATCACCAATTTTCCAGTTAATAATTCACGGATTTGGAATGAAAAAAAATCTGGCATATTTAGCGCACTGATCTTTGAGGGTGTGCAATTTGGTGCAGCTCGAAATAAAAATGTGGATCTAGCGGGCTTAGATGTGGTTTCGTGAGGAGACCGTTGGGACTCTGCTGAGGAACGCTCTCTCCTGAGTGCCATTCTAGTTTGGTATTCTTTATGGCTGTTTGTCTTTGATTTTAATCACTCACTCACTTAACGATGAATAGTTTTGTCACTATGGTTACATAATGCTTGTGGGTGACGCATACAGAAAGAGTAATGCGTCCATAGAGGATTCATGATTACAGGGTCTGATAAACTCCAAAAGGAGTCAACAGGTGGACGTGTCCTCACATCTGAGGACAATTCGTGTGGCCATGAATTTTGGGTTTAGTGCAGACGTTCACACAGAGGTTAATGGACAGTCGAGATTAAAATACTGGCATCTCACAAAGATCTCTTTTGCAACAAGGGCACAGACAGAAACATTTGAGATATAAATTTACGAACAAATTACGTCTGTATGAATCAAATGTTAAGGCAGGTTTAAAGACATCCTCCGTGACATCAAATCATTACTTCCTTATTGTGATGCTGAAGCAAGATTTTGAGATGGGACATCCTGAAGGATCATTCACTAAACCAACTGGAGGATGAGGTCAACGTAAGAGGGTTTTTTTAGGACTTGACAATGATCCAGCGGGTTCAAGTCGGCTTAGTCTCCAGAGGTTATCCCGTGGGCCGATAATGTGCCACGGTGCGTTGGCTTCAGTGGTCCGCGTTAACCCCGCAGTCGACAGAACTCTACAGGAAGTAAACTCCTTCTCATACAGCTGCACCAGTGGGTCATAAGTGGCCTTGAAAATTTAGAAATTTATATGAATCATATTGTTCTGCTGCAGAGGTAATTCGAGCCATTCACATTAGCCCTGCAGAGACTGACGCCATCGTGTCACGTCCACCACAGGACATCCAGATAAAGTCGGTGGCTGAACACATAACGACTTGCAACAGTCCAGTCTTACACTAACTCTAATGACAGAAGACTTTGAACCTGTGGCAGGAGCACCTGGTAAAATGTCACCTTCTATCCTCACGGGTATATTCGGGCTCAGTTCCAAACCACACACTGTATATACCATCTGTTATCCCCCGTGTTTTCCCTTCTTTGTCTCTCTTTTCCTTCAGCTTTCTCTACTCCCAGGTTACTTTGAACGCGTCTGTTCCCAGCAGAATCGTTCCTTTTGTCGGCTCTGCATTTGTTCCACTGCTAAATGTAGTCTCTTTCCCACTGTGGAGAGGAGATGATATGGTGGTGGTGGGTAACGCCGGTCCTTTGGTCTCTTCTCCTCCTTCTGCTGCTGTTACACTTCAGTGAAGCTCAGTGCAGTGAATTGGTTCAGCCTGTGTGTTTAATTGCTTTCCACTTTCAAGCAGCCTCCCCGCTGGCCCAGACAGAAAGATTCATACATCAGATGATTGGGGGGTGAGACTCATGAAACTGCTACTGTGGTATTTCATTTGGGACACAATTCTGCACTTCACTTTAAAAATAAAATAAAAATAATCCAGTTCCACAAAACGGCCTGATGCCCCCCTGCATCTTGATGACCTTGAGCTAATGCCCATGTAGCAACCAAAGGGAAGCTAATACACGAAACCCAAACTGTCAAGAGCGTCACGACAGACAATCATGAGTCAAAATATGAAAAACAATGCTTAACAGCTTGAGGTGATGCAAAGTCAGGAACAGATTTGTCTGCACAACCTTAAAAAATCCTCTATACACAAAGACACAGAGACAAGAAAACATCCAATCAAAGAACAGGGATGTTCCGACGACTTCACCTCTTCTGGCTGCTCAGCTGGTTGTTCGATTTTGTGTGTTCTGTGTTGCAGATACTCAGTATTTGTGGTCCTGTCATCATTTATTGGGAACTAAAAGTGTGTGTGGAGATCCTGGTACTCCACGCATGTTGTCCTTATCATTGTCAGCTGGGATTGGCTCCAGCCCCATAACCATCAAAACATTCAACATCTTATCTTCTTGATTTCAATCCTTCACAAATCAAAACTGCTCATTGACTTTGTCATTGTGGGCTGTGATGAAATTTGCTGCTACTTGGGGCCGTTGGCAGTTGGTCTGTCTGTTATAGCTTGTTATTAATGCTACGTTATTAGCCCTCGACAGGTACACCTGAATCAACTACAGATTTGGGTCAAGACCATCAAGTCAAGACCATCAAGTCAAAGTCTTAAACCTTGTGTTGAGTCTCAATTCTTCTCGATGTGAAAGCACAGTAAGACGCTGGACAGTCAATCATCAAAAACAACGGGCGCTGCTGACTGCGTATGGTTCACCGTCCAAAAAGTCACTCTTCTCCACAAACACCGCTGCCTGTTTATCTCTCCGCTGTATCAGACCACCAGCATTCTCCATCCTGCCCGTCACCCTTCATGCCTCCAAGCTATTCAAGGAGATCCGTCTTTATTGGTATGTGCAGTGCAAGACAGCTGGACCTCTTCGTTTCTGTATAAATCTCCATCTGGGGCCCGACAGCGGCGACTCCGACCTCATTACGGCTGGTCACGAGCGTTATCAACACCATTTGGGCTCAGGATTTATCTCCTCATCCCCCCGCTAACAGAGGAGGCTCACACTGCATTGAAATCGATGTCCTGCAGAGCTTGTATGTCTTCACCGTAGGAGCTCAGACCAGGTTAAATGAAGACCATTGAGGTTTCATGAAAGGCTCAGGTCTGCCAGTAGCTTGTGTTTGTGCTGGCGAAATTGCAAGCTTTGGGATTTTGTCTTTGGAAGAAGTGGAACTCTGGAGAAGTGATGTTTACAAGTGTGTATTTATGTATCTATCGTTTTTAACCGACAATGTCTACCACTTTAGTCCAGACTAAAATTTCATGGTCCCCATCGGATGAATCCTACTGTGGTATTCTCCCTACAATTCCTCACATCACAAGCAAGTTGGCCTTTTTCATGAAATGTGATTCAAACACGCATATTGCCCAGAAGACGAAGGACTCTCGACCGTTCCTCACCGAATTTAAATTTAGGTTTACGGCAAAATGTTTGAAAAACTAATGACACTTCCATCAGTTGTGCTGTTTAATGCTAATTAGCATTTATCTCATGGCACCACTTTGCCTATAAGTGAAGCTTTACAAAGCTGCTGACATCCTTGTAGACATGTTTTTAGCAACCTTGGGTCTATCAATTTGATAAATTGCCAATTCCTTCCACATTACAAATGTTAGATATGTAAAACTACATAAAAACTAATTTGTATTTACTTTACTTGCACAAAATGGGAATGGCAACAATCAAGAGACCAGGGCACAAACAGAGAGCCGACAGTATTAAGTGTTTGTGACACCAATACATTACCCTCTGGGTTTTGCAACACTATTATTTTGTCACTATGTCATTTGGTCAATTTATGTGGCTGACTTGTCAATGTGAATTATTTTTGTGTCGTCCTTTGATTAAGATTTAAGTCGAGACATTACCTCAAAACTGTTTTGAATGGATGTTCCCATCTTTACATTTCAATCATTATTATCAGCTCCATTCTGAGTTTCCCCCCCAAAAAAATCAAAGCTTTGTGGAGCTTTTTAGAAAACCTCCCTGCTTCCTTTTCCAGGGATAACAAGGAAGACAGGAAAGACAATAATGGGTCTTTCTTTTTTCTCTTGCATCCGTCAAGTGTGTTTGACGTGATATCTAGTGTTTGGAGAACGAATCCACAATGAAAGGACACAGTGGATGAAAAACATCCTGGAGGTTTATCACTGACTCAGGGGGAAATACTGGGCCACATGTTCGAATCCATATTGCAAACATTACAAAAAGCTGTTGCTTTTTTCCTGACTTCCTGTCACTTAAACTTTTACTTCATACACACCGTGTCCTGCTGTTACTTTGCTGCTGTGACAACCACTTTTCCCTGCAGAGATCATTAGCGCTTTCACCAGTTTTCTTGAGGTCTTAGAATAAACAGAAACTGCAAGAGACGATACGCACCTGCCTGGAGTTGGTCTCTAGTTTGGTAACAACACAACTCCATTCCCCTCGTGCTACCCATCAACATCAACGAGAAGCCCTGCATGTGTGTGTGTGTGTGTGTGTGTGTGTGTGTGTGTGTGTGCGCGCAGGTGTGTTTACATTTTATATTAGGCGAGTGTCGAACGACATTAGAAAAAGGCCTCCGTCCCCCGAGCAAACTCCTCCTGCGCCGTGTTTCTGTGCCTATTATGTCTCGGTCCCCTCAGTCGACCAAAACGGGCTCCAGCGTCCGTCTAAAGAACATCTAACAAGGACGCACAGCGTCAGGGTTGGCTGCGTTTTATCGTCACACACAAAACACACACGGGCGCACGCACACAAGCTGTTAATGAACTATGACGAAAGTGGGATGGGGCAGGTTTCTCATACTGTCGGCGGTGGTTTAGTGCCGACACTAAAGTGAGGTGGTGAGCGCAGTAAAAAGTACACAAGCTCAACATCAGCCACAATTCTCACGCTTCAACTTTATGCACATGGCACTTTATGATTCATGGCAAAGTACATGTCATTGTTTCTAGGGCTGCAACAGTTAATCGATGAATCGATTAGTAAGCGACTACTAAATTAATCGCCAACGACTTTGATAATCGATGGATCGGTTCAAGTAGTTTTTATGAGAAAAAAGATCATAGTTCTCTGATTTCAACTTCCTAAATGTGAATATTATCTGGTTTCTTTGCTCCTCTATGACGGTAGCTGAATATCTTTGGTTTGTGGACAAAAGCAAAACATCGATCAACATTTTTCACCATTTTATGGACCAGACGACTAATCGAGAAAATAATCGACAGCTTAATCGATTATGAAAATAATCGTTAGTCGCAGCCCTAATTGTTTCCAAATTGCAAAAAAAGACCTGTGCTTGCTTTCATTTCGACTCAGTTTGAATCGATTGCTGTTTTGTTTTGTTCTTTACACCTATTGAAGTCAGGTGATGATGCAAAAAAAAACAAAAAAAGGCGGAGGGAGGTTATTGGTCGATAAATTTTAAGCTGGAAAAGGACAGACGCTCATATACACTTCACTTGAAACTGCTTTTATCTCACAGGGGAGGTTTAGAACGCAGGTTTAAGGAACTTTGGAGGAGCATCATCTGGCCTATCTGCCTCATTAACCCACCCTCAGCTCCCCACGGAGACAGGAAATAACACGGGCAGGAGGCCTGGGTGCATGCAGTGGGACTGATGTGTGCGTGGCTTTGTGTGTGGGGGGGTGTATGTGTGTGTGTGTGTGTGTGTGTGTGTGTGTGTGCGGACAGATACAAAAATGGGCCAAAGGAGCTAAAGGAAATCACGTAAAATGATGACGTGCAGAAGGAGGAAGCAAGAAAATAAGAGCTACTAAAGAATGACTGCAGGTCGTGATCTTACCGCCATCAGACAACACTGAGTCAACGTACGATGTCATTTCACATAATGTGAATATCCTGAAATCAGACAACATTTCTGACCGACTCCTCACAACCGCGTCTCCTAAGTATCAGGTTTCCAAGCAACAGCCTTACATCAGCAAACAGAATTGTAACCAGATTCTTTTTTTCTTTACAATAAGAAAAAGCTTTTTCATTCATGTACTTGGCAAGTTGCAATTCTATAGGCGGCGACGTGAACGGTAAAATGTTCCCGGACAACGGAGATTTAATTTTTTTTTAATCTAAAAGATCTGATCTGTTTTTAAGTGACTTCAGTTTTCTTATAGACCTTTTATGGTTACGTTCAGACATTCATGGCTAAGTTTAGGGAAAGATCTTACGTCTGGTTTTAAAACAGAAAAAAAGTTCAAAATGACGTCATACACATTCAATATTTTCATTTAAAGCCCCAGCGTGTAATTTTCTGGCGACACCTGGTGGTAAAGTTGCAAACCGCAACCAACTGAGCACCCGACAGGGGACACTTTAAACGCACCGCCGATTCCATTTCCGATTTCCGGCAGCGTCTGAAAATTCTACGTGAACGCGGCGTGTTCTGGACCTTTTTGTTCACGACGTAGAAAAAAACATGGCGACTCACACGGAGGTCGGGTCCACCTCATGTGACTATATTTAACTCGGACAGTTAAATATGGACAGCGTATTCAATTTCTGCGAATAAGTTCTTCTAAATAATACACACGGTAGCTTTAACTAATATTCCAATCGTTCCGTGGACAAAATAGCTGCTGTTGACCAAACCCGTATCACACAGGGGAGTTGGGATTCGAACCCTGGACTGTGGGGGGACAGTCAGGCACCTTGTCATCTGTGGGCAACATGTGCAGTCTGCAATATGTCTTTCAACGCATATTGTGATATAGTGTATTGTGTGCACCAACCAGGAGCAGCTCTCGTGATTTCCTTGTATTTTGTACAATGATAAATGATGTCTTTCTATTCTATTCTTCTCTATTCCACCATCCACCCAGATCACCTCCTGGCAACTCCTGTTAGTAAATGCTGCGCTTCATTGTGAGTATAATTACGCCAGCGATTAAATTTGTCACAACACATAGAGGAAACAATTAGGTAACTGGAGACAGTGCCGCTTGGTTAGTCTTCTCTCTTAAAACAACATGGCACCGTGGATCCCACGAGCCGACGACACAGACGCACTCTGTGTTGTGTCTCTGCTGAAGAAGCCGCTGGCTCACTGGGTTTTTTTTTTTTATATATCGAGACCTGTAAAAAGCAGTAACCACAGGTGTTGCAAAATTAACCAGGACATTATCAGGATAATAACTTTCAATTTTTCTATGGAGTCGTTCCAATAAAACTTTCATAATGCGCATAAAATTTGATGGCTTATAGGGCAGACGGCTACCGTGCATCAGTACACAAACGGAGTGCCTCGTCGCAGTCACCCCGCCTTTGCACCGTCCCTCCGACGATTCCAAAATGTTCAGGGCCGGGTGTCGGGTTGACTTCAAGCTTGGCCCGATTTCAAACTGATATATACTGTCTGCCATTTTATCCTCCCCATGCACGTCGAGCGATATTAGTAAACAAGCCCGTAAGGGACACGGCACCAAAAATAAAGTGTTTTTCATATTTAATATCTGCACTGATGCCTGAAAGTGGTAGAGCCGGCCAAGAGAGATGATTTGATATTAAAGCCACTCACTGAGAAATAAAAAAAAGAAAAAACTTGCTGTTGGCATCTTTTGACACTGTACTGTCTTGAAAATGTTTGAATTTCAGTGTTGCATAACACGATTACTTCTCACCTTGTTCTTCCCTGACACATGACAACAAAGTGAGGATTTTTTCCCCAAACAACTGCACCAGGCAATGTTACAGTAAAAGTAAGGACCTGTGTCTGTAAATACTCGTTGCTGTCGTTGCTGTCGTCGTCCCACAGAGAGTTTAAGCCTTCACTCTGCTTTTGAAGGATCCTCTTTCTTCCTGCAGTCATTTGCATTTTCCGTCTTATCGCCAATAATGTCACAAATCATCATCAGACGTGGGGGTTTGTTTCCTCCTTTCTCACACCCACTCCTTCTCCTCCTCTCTCTCTCCCTCCTTGCATCCTTTCCCTGTATCCCCTCGCTCCATCTCCATCACCTCCTTTGTTTCTCTCACAGAATCAAACATGTCATTGGTCCCAGTCATGCAGTGTCATATGGAAATGTCTGGAGGAGAGTGGAGGGGGGGGGGGGGGGCTTTAAGATCACCAGTCAGGATTCAAGGGCAATTCATTATCACCAGGCCGCGTGCAGCAGGGCAAAGAGAGAGAGAGAGGGAGGGAGAGGGGGTTGGATGTAGTGGTGGGCTCCAGGACCTCAGTTCAATAATGCGAGTTTTGATTCGACTGAGCGGAAGTGAGGAGCTGGGAAATGTCAAGGGCGCCGCATAAACAAGTCCCCGTTCCCTGTGCTCACGCTGCAAATCCACTGCAAGCTGTCTGGGAAAAATAAGCCCTGACGTCAGCGGTGTGTGGATGTGCATCTGTGTGCACAGAGGAAGAAGAATGCATCGGGATTGTATATCCTCAAAAGCGACATTACAGCCGAAGGGGGGGGGGGGGGGGGGGGGGGGGGGGGGGTAAATTGCTTGAGGGTGAAATGCTTGCAGCTACAGCGACGGCCGACGCCTCTCCTGCTTCTATCACTGCTAACGCTCGTGCTGCATAACGTAACCGTGTTTTTTATTCATACGGAAAAACACGTAAGTGCAGATGAGTCACAGTTTCTCTCTTTGTTAGAAACCAGAAATGTCAGTTCACATTGATGAGGAATTGATATTCCGGTCTGCTGCAAACTAATGTCTGAAAGTGACAACAAACATGCAGACGCTCATACTCAGGACCGCGGTATTTTTCAAATACATAAAGAAATAGTCAAATACATGGACTGTATCTCAGCTCATGTACACGCAGCAGATTATGAAACTATTTTCTTGTGACCAGCACCTTGTGTCAAACCATAGACAAGGTGCATATAGTATTAATTTATTTATAAATATTTTTTATGACACTTTTTGTTTAGTTTTTTGGTTTTTGTATGCAGTGACGCACTTGCTTTTTATTTCCATTTGTTAGACATAAAGAAAAATTAATGAATGAAATGAAAGACCGTTTATATAAATGGACGTTAAGTCACCGGGTCTTGAAAATGAAGCAAGTGCCTGTGTTCTCTGGAATCACCAGCAGAGGGCGACTCCTCTAGTTGTTTCTATAGAAGTCCAACGAGAAAATTACTCTTCTTCTCTACTTGATTCATAACGTCAGTAAACATTTTTCCTGTGGAGTTTATGGTTCAATCTCTAGTATCAAATCTTCAATGCAGCATGATGTCAGACCCACTCCCCGCCTCCTACGTCTGGTTGCAAAAACATCCAAGATGGCGCTGGTCAAAATACTCAACGGCAGTTAACAAACCAAACGGGTGACAAAACACGATGTCAGTTTTTTGCTGCTCAAACATCTGGGTGAGGTTGAGGAACATTTTAAAGTTTGGGTTAAACAATTAACTTTAAAAACACATACATATTCAAAAATCACTCCTTTGCCCCCGTTTCATCCGCAGCATGAAGGACAGTTCCCGGAGGATTCACATTTAAAAAAAAATCAACAGCAAAATCCTTTTCATGTGTTTGTTTCCTCTTGTTTGTCTTCAAGGTGAGTTGGATGTTTTTTTTAACAGCAGGACATTTAACTTCTAGGATGACGCCTGAGTAGTGGGTTTGTTTGGGAAAAACGTGCACTGGCTTTAATCCCCCACCGCCAATTAACGAACGGCACAACAGCCGCTCCATTTTTTTTTGTGTTAAGAATACAGAGATGTCAAGCATTGGTAACTAAGGTAACTATGGAGGCCGTGACCTCCGACCCTACGGCCTCGTACATGCGACGGTCGCATCATTTTGATTGTTGGCGGCTGATGAAGTAAAGAAGTGGTGTGATTAGTAGTTTGTCTTCACGATCACCAATATATGTATTCATACATTGTCAACTTTCAGAAATGTTCTTTGTATTGAATATCCCAAAATTCAATCATATGACACCAGACAGGCCGATCATCTCCACCTTCAGCACATTTAATTCATGACGTCTAATTATTTCTTGATGTGTATGTGTACTCTCGCCCTTATTTCCCTATAATGATGTCTTAAAGCTTAGTTTTAATATTTTGTTATCCTTCGTTTTTCTTCTGTAGTTGAGGGAAGGTCCCGTGTGTGAGCCTGTGGCTTCTTGACCTTTCCTGACACATTCTTATTTTTTCATCATCTGGATTTCATGCAGTCTGTGTGTGCAAATGAATGAATAAATAAATAAAACTATGCTGGTTTGCACAGAACGACCTGAGCTTCTTTCACCATCGCCAGAAGAGTGTTGATAGATATATTTTTTTTAGGATTGACTTCTTGTGTATTCCTTTCTCAGCCTTTCCTCTTTTCTTCAGTGAGCATCCCCAGTTCAGTCACCCCCATCTGTACCGTCATTGTGTAGAGATTGCGTATGGAGTCATTAAGCAACTGAACACAGCAACGGGGAAAAAAACGAGAAAAAAAGCAACCTTCTCCGAATCAGCTCATCCACCCGACCACCGCCCGGGGAGACGCTGTATCTGGTGTGATAAAAAAAAAAAAGGTGCAATAATTGGCCAATCATGCCGCAATCAAGGACCCTTCTCCGTTAGCCTGCTGGAGAGGGGCTGACATGGTGGAACCGTCCAACAGCAGCTTTGTCTATAGCCTCAGCGCGCACACACACACTCACACACACACACACACACACACACACACACACACACACTACATACACACACACACACACACACACACACAAACATTCACGCGCGCACACACACACACACACACACAAACATTCACGCGCACACACACACACACACACACACATAAGTGCATTGACGACTAGTAATGATCCGCTCTAATAATAGTTTTCGTCATTAGACAAAGCAGTTGTAGCAGGGGGTGAAAGGTCGCGCGCGTGTGTGGTTGTATTAGCGTGGTGATAGCTGCTGTATTTCATCGTCTGCCTTTAGAGACGCCGCTGATTGATACACCTGCAGGGCTGGAACATAATGAAAGCCACCGTGTTGTACGTAAAGAGCTTCCGGCAGAAGGAGTCTTTCCACCTCTGGTAAATATGGAGAGAAAAGAGTGGGTTTGGTTTGTACAGGAGGGGCCGAGCATGTGGGACGACGCCACACATTTCTACGTCACAATTAAGGGTTCAAATGAAGAGGTATACATTTCTTTAAAAACCTAAACTAAAAAAGGATGAAAGCTGCTCTCTCTCCTGCAAATATCAATGGGTAAAGGATGGCCCCTCATTCCACGTGGAGAATTAAAACTTAACTGTCTAATGTCTTTCATGCCTCCGGAGATTGGAGAGATTCAGTCACCTGAAGGCCGACTGTCTTTTCATGTGTTGCTCTTGTAATGTGGCTGTGCAGTTGTGCGACGAGGAATATTTCCTTGTCCCTTGATCTCGCTTTAGAGAGAAAGGCTGCAAGTAAATGGAACCCCAATAAAATCTCCATAACACGACACGAGTATTAGGGCCAAATTGAAGTAGAAGAAAGAATCCGAGGTCATGATAATAGAGTCGTGATTGGGATGAAAAGTCATAATATAACAAGAATTTTACAAAGACAAGAAAACTGCCAGCCATTTCCTCCTCCACGAAAAATGTCCCCCCGAGTCTGTGTGGTACTTTCCTCAGAAGAGACAGTTTCATGATAATTTCAAAGTCCTGATTCTTAAGATAATTTGGTGCTGACGTGCCAAAGGATCAAGTATTTAACTATTTGTGAAACCTACACTAGAGTATAACTTAACAATATGATCCACATCGACATTCTCCCCTTTAAAATGTAAGTAACCTAATATGTAATTCTTGTAATACAACAAAATGTCTGCTTTCTGTTCCCTAACACTCCGTCGTATCATAACACGTTCACCAAGAAAATCACTGCCAACTACGGGAATCGAGGAAATACAGAAAAATGCTGACGAGGACGTCCTGCGCAAAATAACATTTCCAGAGGAAACTAAAAAACAATCTCAAAAGCTAACGGATGCTAATTAATACGGATGTTATCTGATCTCCTTTATTATGTAATGGCAGAATTCAGATTGTACTTTCTTTTTACGTCTGTCACTTTCTGCCTGTACAGCACTACTCAATAATGCCGCCTGGCTGAAGTGTGAAAGTGTGACAGCTGGACGACGGACGTGCAAACATATCTGTGGAATAACGTATCACACACGACGACTTGTGCCACACCGAACGCTAAGAAAAGCTTTGTAGGGATGAGACGACTTGGCTCCTCCCACTTTCTTCCTACCAAAAGGCTAAACTGACTTTGATTTCATATTTTGATCCGAGTTGGATTTAAAGGGGCAGTAAGGGAATCTGGAGAAAGCTTGTTTCTCTCCTTGTGGGAGGCCGACGCACTGACCACTACGCCAAAACCGCAGAGTTGCAGCGCCGCACGCCAGCGCGTCTCTTAAGGTGTCGACGAGTGATGTGCTGTGTGGTGCGGTCCGCACCATTTTATTTGTCTGGCCCCCATTTTTTTACGGCACACAAACAAAGGCGACAGCCAACGGACGGTGAGGAAATATTCGCTCATTTTACAAAACGCGTATTGCTTGAGAAGCGCTCACTGGCCCTTTAACTCGTCCACCGTTGAAATGTAAAAGTCTCATTGAGATCCTGCGTCTGTTCCTGGTGAGATGAGGGGGTGTGATCATTCGTCAGAGCCCATCATTTTGGAGTCGCACCAATAGAAACATCAGCTCCAGATTCAGAGGCACCATCTGGCTCCTCTCCGTCTTTATTCCTGAGAAGGTGGGGGGGGGGGGTTAGAGGTGAAGAGGTCAGGGTCCATTCCCCCTCCTGGGGCCACACAGAGGGAGTGTGACCGTTTGACCTCTAGCTAATGAACAATGCGTCTAAAATCAACTTTCTCCTCCTAAACTCACACTGTGGAAATATAATGGCCGTTAAAAGCAAACCTGCTAATTGTATGTACACACGCACACACACCCACTCATTAGACCGACACAAACGTTATTCATCCATCTTCGAAGCAGCACGCACAGTTCGGTCCTGACACCGAGCTGATGCTGCTGAAATCATCTCATTATGAGTGGGTGAAAAGAAAAAACAACACACTATTTAACTCTGCCGCGTCATCGGTTTTCTCGGACTCATCTCGTAGTTGCTTTGATTAGCTCTTTCTTTTTGAAACAGAGACAAATGTGGTACACGTGGTAGCAGCCGGCACAGCTTGGCGGGTTACACCGCCGACTTTGGTACAGAAAGTGGGAGGTGTTCGATTCCAGGACAACCCAGTGTGGGTCCGACGCCCTCAACGCTTTACCTGCCTCGGGGATTGAAAGATGCTTTGGACAAAAGCGTCGTCAAAATGAACGTGACGTAAAACCACAGTTTAGTCCTTATTTTCATTATCGATTAATCTGGCGATTATTCTCTCGATTAATCCATTCAATGTTTGGGCCATTTGACGCTTTGAACTTCTCCTCCTGGTTCCAGTGAGCAGTCTAGCACCAGCTGCAGAGAGACCGGAGAGCTTTGTAGCAATCCAGTCACGAGCAAATGATTCGTTTTCGTCACATTTTTACATTTCCTGAGAGTTTCAGAAAAATGTTGAAAACAGCCCCCTCCCCCTTCGTCTCTCTGAAAGTGATAAAAAAAAATAACACACTTTTTTCAGCAACCGCAACAAAACTCAGCGGCTCCTTCCCCCGTCCCCGTGTTCAACATGCTCACTGATGTCAGACACAGTGAAGCTGCTGCTTCAGCAGAACTAAAAAAAAAAAAAAAAAGGATTTCTTTTTTCTCTCTCTCGTGAATTCAACTCGTCACTTTGTACGAGAACAAAATGAGCAATTTCTTCTCTTCAGAAGTTACACAGTTGGTTCTAAAGTTAAAGAGAAGAACAAGATCAAGATACGACCGCAGAGACGAGGTCAAAACGTCCCGTTCACTAACGCAGCGTTCGACAGCGCAGCGTTCGACGTTCGACAGCGCTTACATTCATTTCCATCGATCGCAGCCCGTTGGCTCGCCCCTTTGATCGTGAGGGGTTTTCAGAACTCTACGTGAGCCTCCGCTCCTCCGTCCCGTCCACTTGATGTGCACACCGGGAAGGGATCTCTTGCAGCGTGAAATGTGGGTCGTGGAATCGCAGCGTTGCAGCTATACTTCCTGTCATTTGAAAAAAAAAAAAGTGATAGCGGCTCATGCGTGCAGTAGGTATGAGTATATGTGTGTGTGTGTGTGTGTGTGTGTGTGTGTGTGTGTGTGTGTGTGTGTGTGTGTGTGAGCTGTGACAGCATGTGAGAACAAGTCCCCTTGGCCAGAGCGTGTTCCTGTTAAAAACCATCTGTGAATTCGCGCGACTTATTCGCCGTGATCCCAGGAGCAGGCCAACTGTTATATCTCCGTCCCTCGCTCACTCCCCCGTCTCCGTCAAGTCTCCTGAAATATAATATTCCGTCTCTGTCTCTGTCTCGCTGAAGAGCAATTCTCTTCAATCCGTTCGGGGTTTCATTAGCGGTAATGTTGCATGAACAATGTTGATATTAGCGGATGACTGATACGGTTGCTTGAAGGTCGACGTTGGGGCCGCTGTGGGTTTTTGTGCACCAGAGAAGCTACGGAGACGTTTCATGTGCCGATGCTCCGTAGCCTTATTGTTGGTTTTCCCCAACTTTTGCGAAGATTAAATAAGTGTTTATAGTCGAGCTCAAGAGCAGCGGGACACTCGGAAGGATTCCTCCATGCAGACAAAACAATGTTCATCAATTTGATGAAGAATATGCGATAAAATCAAAGTACATCATTTGCCTTATACGGTTCAAAGGTGAACCAACTAACCGGAGTGTTCATGTCCTACCACTGACCTTCCTTCAGGTCAGTCAAATGCTTTGGCACGAATCCTTAAAAATGTTATGTGGACATTCAGGATGTTAAAGATTGGTTATCTTGATCTTTGGCCTTTCAATATTCTCTCCGTAAGCCACAGGAACCAAACTTCATCCAGTTTCTCCTCGAGCACCGCCACCAGGAGGAAATTCCAATCATACAACAAATGGAAATCTCACAATCAACCGGGAGGTTGATGCTCATGACGGAACCTGAGCTGCTTGTTTGGCCTCATGAGAACGACATGCGAGATTATCCAGTTGCTTCGGGAACACCCCCCCCCTCCCCCCGCGCGTCTTTCCATCATCGGGCTAGAGGGCAATGTGTCCGACAAATGGATAATTGAATTTTCCGAAAAATGACAAGCCCACATTCACGCCTGCTTCACACTGTGACTTGCCAGGTGTGTGAAGGTGAGAGAGGAGCCAGGGTTTGAACTCCTCTCACAAGCTCCTTCTGGGCTGTTCAGTTTGTTTTGGTCAGTTTATGAAGAACTAAGTGCAACAAGACGAATCTTAATATGTTGCCGAAAACAGAGTTGCGTCTCTCCGCTCTCCGGCTTTTCCCACCACCTTCAAGCGGGGCCATTCAGAACCCCTATAGACATATAGGTATACGTGCTTCTTCTCACCATGATTTCTGATTGACTGATTCGTTTTTTATCCAAAGTGCAATAGAGTGCCCAATCGCCGGCACGCGTCCATAAACTCTTTGCAGGAGCTGGGTAAGAATGATCTACACAAACAAGACACAGCCGTCCTTTGGAACTTCCTTCATCCTTCTTCTTCTTCCTCGGGTGAAGGTGAGGTTGTGACCAAAAGGTTGTCCGGCCAACATGAGAAACCAAATACTGAAACAAGTCTTCAAGTCGAGTTCTACAAACTAAATCTGGAAAATCTGCCCTCAAAATGACTTGTAATAAAAGTTCACCCGCTTCCCTCTGCAGAGCTGCAAATTGATGCATTTAAAAAAGAAAATCAAACGGGAGCTCAAAGGATGCTTTGTAAAGAAAACCTTCCTGAATGATTAACAACAAAGTAGCCGGCGTGACTTCCCAGTCCTCGTTTTGGAGGAAAAAATCCATCAGAACGTCCTGGTGTCCCCAAAATAGATTTGCAATTGAGTAGGAAGGTGTTGAGTCGGCCTCACACCCCCGACGGCTTCCAAATGTCCAATACTTCCCATTAAATGACTGAGGCCATAATTTGGCGGCAGCTGTAGTGAGCCGACGCGGCCTTGCGACACACTTCAGCTGTTTCTGTTCTTTTTCAATGAGCAAACAGCAGAACAAGTCATATGTCTTGTTCTAAACAAAGATGGCGAGTGTTTGATATGCGGTTTGCAAATATGACCTCGATGCGCGTTGTGAAATTACTTTTTCCGTTCCTGCTTTGTAAGATTGAAAGCCATTATACAGCGGCTGTTCTGTAAACAACAACAGCTTTTCCTTCAGTCAACAGACCGTTTTATGAAACCATTTCATATTTACATTTTTAGACTGACAAAGAATTTATCCTCAGGTTGAATACGGAAAGAATGTTATTACTATATTATCTTTTATAGCTATCTGATAATAGGACCAATATTTTCTTCCTAAACAAAACTAGATTACATTCACAGAAATATTTTGTCTCGAAAACCTATATTTATATATATACATACATATATATACATATATATATATATATATATATATATATATATACATATACATATATGTGTGTGTGTTTGTGTGTGTATATATATATATATATATATACATCAGATCCTCATCTAAGTTACATTTATGAACAAACACAATCTCGTGTAGGTTGGAAAAAAAATGTATGTAAGCCCCCGAGGCTAATGATGAAACTGCTACACAGCAGCTAATTGGAGTTAGCAAACCTGGATCCTGGTCCAATCGACAAAACCAGATTTGGACGTTGTGGATTACGGCTATTCAAAACCTTTTGAGTTTGCAATTCATCAATTCTGATGTGAATGTCGCCTTGAAAAGAGATCGCAGAAGACTTCTCATGTGGGAGAAGCTGCTGTCTGTCGGACTGGTTATCGACAACACCGGGGGAGGGAAATCCTGCAGCGTTGGTCGGAAAGACGACCGTCCCAACTCATTTTTTTTTTTACCGTCCTCGCACAGGCCAGCTAATCTCTGCCTACCCCTTGCACTCTTTGTGCCTGTCATCCGGGTGCTCATGAGAGCACGTTCACTGCAATAAATCCTAAATAGCCTCCACAACAGAATCTGTGGGAAACAATGTTTCTCAGTGAAAGTTATCGTCCTCAGACGTCTCCCTCGACCGGGGCGACCTCCATCGACAGATACACTCATAAACACCGGTCACAGGTCAAGAGGGGGGAGGTTCAGGGAGGTGAAGTGGCACAGAAGACGAGGCGGAACGAGAGACAGGGAAAATATCGGGATATAAATCATATCTATGACACATTTCCTCGTGTCTCTGCACTTCCTGTTCCTTGTAGTTGGGGTGAGGTTGAATTGTCCTTCCTATCTACTATTCCTATCTATTATTCCTTGACCTCAGTGGAAAACGTCATGAGGTCGAGGAAAGGTGTAAAGGAGGACTGATAGGACTTCGCTGCTCAGAGAATCCGACTCCACCTTCAGTAAACCTACGTCATCACGCGACGACGGATGTTATTTACGTGAGTCTGTCGCGGTGAAACTACAAATTTCGGAAGATGAACTACTAAAAACGCAGCGGCTCCATCAGCATGTTTCAGTGTTTTACCACCGTGTGACATCAGATGTATCCATCCATCGTTGATCCATTTACGGGTCGCGGGGGGGCTGGAGCCAATCCCAGCTGACATTGGGCGAGAGGCGGGGTTCACCCCTGGACAGGTCGCCAGCCTATCACAGGGCCACATACAGAGACGGACAACCATTCACTCTCACATTCACACCTACGGTCAAGTTAGAGTCTCCAATGAACCTGACCCCATTCTGCATGTCTCTGGACTGTGGGAGGAAGACGGAGAACCCGGAGAGAACCCACGCATACACGGGGAGAACATGCAAACTCCACACAGAAAGGCCCTGGTTGGTTTGAACCGGGATTCGAACCCAGAACCTTCTTGCTGTGAGGCGAAAGTGCTAACCATCCGATGTAAATGATTCATATGTAACAGTAACTGACATGATGAGGTGCGTCTCTTCTGGGTCATATTCATACTCTTCTTCTTCTTCTACTTCTACTAAGGATTGACTCGTTTACGTCCGTGCGATGGCGCGTCACGTTAAATATCGCTGCCGCAATGAATTGTGGGGCGTCTGTATCTCCTCACTCTCACAAAGGAAGCTCCCGTGTACCTTATGCCCCATGAGATAGGAAAGGAAGCATTGAAGCTCCTTTCCTAAGCATTTAGAGAATCCGAACAGCTCTTATCACGGCTGCTGATCGAATACTTCCGGGTCACGTCAAGATTCAGGAAACTTCCTGAGCAAATTTGACAATTCGTCCTCGCCCCCGGTCCTCTGTGTCGGTTCGTCTGTGTTTGTGGCTCCTGTTCTGTTCTGTTCTGTTCCGTGATGCCTGTGATATATGCTCCTTTTTTTCTACACCCTTTGTTGGATTGTGTGTTTTTGTTCACTTTGGACAAATGTAAGTCTGTTTTCTTTTCCGTTTATTAAAAATGATTAGTATTTGAATTCCCATCTGCATTTGGCTCCGGTTCCTGCACCTCCCTGACAGCATTACACCTTGTTCTATTATCTTGGAAGCAGGAAATACTAAATCATGCAGACGTTTAAACAATCATGAGTCAGGATATTTGAAGATCAAATCTTTTTTTTTTTTATTGGAATAAAATAAGGTGTCTTGATGACTGACTCCACTCACATACTGTATGTTGTATTTCCTCAGTTATGCTGGTAGAAAACTTGGCGGTTGGATTGACAGGCACCCGGTGATTTGAAGGGCACACAGGACTCTGCTGTTTCTCTGACTGCAAAGTCAACTCTTTTGTTGGACGTCCTTGCCTTTTTTGTTGTTTTTTTTTGCCCGCCACACAAACAGCGATGCACTTGGGGGGGGGGGCACACTTTTCATCATGATGTCTTCATTGTCAGCAGCCTAAGAATAACATGGTGCAGGGCTACTGTGGGTTCTGAAGGAAGAAAAAAGCCATATTGTACCTTGTGAAGAGAAAACAGCTGAGGAGGGTTACTTACATTTTACCTTTGACAACGCTAATGAATCATGAATAATGAAAAAAAAATATCTCTTTTTCCCCAAACGCCTCCTTTTCCTTTTACTCACCCCTCCATCCTCCATCCTCCTCCCTGCTCCACCACATTAATCTCTCATTAGCAGCCCCCATCCCCCCATTCCTTTCTCCCCATCCCTTTTTCTCCTAACACCAGCCATTACACACACACACGCACACGCACACGCACACACACACACACACAAGTATGCATCGCCAAAAGGCCTGTTCATTTTTCCATTCCTGCTTCGGAAGAAATCCTCAGACAAATGAGGGGCACAGGCAGCCATTTAAAGGGCAGCACTACAGAGCAAAGAGCCCCTCTGAATGGAGCCCGTGGAGGGAGAGATAATAGACTTAAAGAGCTCCAGCGTGCAGCGCGGCCTGATTATTCGCGCGCACAACCACGAATGGGAGAGCGACGTTTCTCGTGTGCTCAAGGACAAACAAGGAAGTGTCCACGTGCGTGAGCGCCGGCGGAAGAAAACAAATCTGGAGTGTCCTATGTGGCATGTAGGAGCGAACAAGCTGCTCGCTATCTGGAATCTGGAGTGAGTCAGAGTTGCCACGCTGAATATAAATGACTTTAATGCAGATTAAGGTGTCACCGCTTCGACGAAGGCGAAGGCCGCGCAGCGCGTGTGTGGGAGGTCAAATTAAGCCCTTCCGCCCACACGCGCGCTGCCTGAGCCTTTGTCTGGCCGCGCGGTGACGAGGTTACCGGGAAACAAAAAGAAATAATAACAAAAAATTAAATCAGCTGGATGAATGAACTGCACATGAAAAGGAGGGGGGGGGGGGGACACTCACACACGGGACACACAGCTGAGAAGTCTGCAGCTGCTCAGAGGCCAATCGATTACGGTTTTCTTTTTATTCCCTACACGACGGCAGCGCCTAGATATTCATTTCATTTCGAGTTTTATCATGAAGGCAGGGAGATCTAGTAGACTCACTTTCCCGCGCAAGTAACGCGACACGGAAGTTTCACCGCTAACTCATCCTGTCCTCGAGAAAGAAGACTTCTCCTTTCACTTGTTCCTTACACACAATCTCCTCCTTTTCATTTCATCATAAGTGTCAGTCTGGTAGAGATTAAAGCGGCGGTTGTACAACTGTCCTCTCTCTTCTCTCCTACTGTCTCTCCTCTCTTCCCCATCTCTCTCCTCACCCCAACCGGTCGAGACAGAAGCTCCGCCCACAACCGAGTCCGGTTCTGTCAGAGATTTCTTCCTGTTAAAAGGGACTTTTTTTTCTCTCCACCGTCGCCAAGTCCTTTGCTCATTGTGGGATTTGTTGGGTTTTCCCTGTAATATTGTAATATTGTAATATTGACCTCACTGTGTAAAGTGCCTTGAGACAATGTGTGTTGTGATATGGCGCTATACAAATAAAATTGAATTGAATTGAATTCCGGTACCACGTGGAGAATGTGAGATCAGAGAATCGTCTTGTTGAGGCTGAACGTCCTCAGTGAGGATGCTGAAAATTGTACAATTCCTTGATTTTCCAACCTATTCCCCGTCTTTTTTGTTGATCTCGCGGACTTTCAGTGCTGAGTTCCCAGAGGACGTATCCGCTCAGGTCTGAGAAGCCGCTGAAGTTCAGAGACCCACACGCTCTGGACACCGTCCTGACACTTCCAAAGCACATCGCCCAGCGTTGGCGCCTTGACAGCCAGGCAGAGATCCATGGCGTCGACGCCATCATCATGCCGTGCTCCGCGTTTCGTTATAAAACCAGTCCGTCTGCTGCTCTGGCATCTTAATCACGGCTCTTCCACACGTGTGACACACGGGGATTTTTTCTTTTTTGCGGAATGCGGAAAAAGACTGAAATCTGACAACTCGTTATGAGCGAGAAAAGAAAGGTCTGTCTCAGTAAATTCGAAGCAAGCGATGCGTCATGGGCGACACAAGGCAGCATTAAACTTTTCACTCTGCATAAGCCGACCGGATGACCTCTTTCATCCGTCTGAGACTTTGTTGTCTGACTCATGAATTAGACAAAAGAACAAAAGGATGAACTGTGATGAGTAATGCTCCCGTTTTTCCTCACAGGAAATAAACCATTGGGATGCTAGTGGTAAATAAATGGAGTCATGAGCGAGTCGAGAGTGCACGTTATAGCTTCAGCCTGGGAAGAGGAACGTGTTATTTTGGTTTTTTTCAAAGGACACGTAGACAAAACCAATAACGCATGGTTGTCAGCTCCATTGAAATACAACTTTGGGGGGGAATTAGAAAGCTCACAAAATACATAGTTTTGTCTATTTAGGGTTCAGTAATATCCTAATAACGTCATAATATTACGAGACTAAAGTCGTACTATTACAAGAAAAAAATGTCATAATATTGCAAGACAAAAATGTCATAATATGAGAATGAAGTAGTAATTTTACGAGAATGAAGTAATAATTCTACGAGAAAAAGTTGAAATATATATATATTAACGTCAGCATATGTTGTCAGTGTGGCACCACACCAGAGGAAGGTGTGAGTACTCACACCGTACGGTTTATTTCCAAAGTATAATATTAAATAAAATTGTTATTTTAGTCACTTTTATTTTTTTCCCCTCAATGTGCCTAAAACGCTGTCGTAAATTAATTCACATGGTGCTCTGGTGCGTATCTACTGCAGAAGGTCAGCGTGCGAGTGAACGGCCGCGAGGCAAATTACCACAATGTCCTTGTTCCTGGTCATGATGAAGGAACGTGTCACACAGTGTAACGTGTTTGACAACACATCACCTGCTTTGGATTCAGGTTAAACTGCTTCATTGACGTTTTTTTAATTCTTTATTGTTTCCTATTATTCATTCTAAATGAAACTAAAGGGGAACAGAGATTTATGTTCCATAAGACAAACCTTTATCAGAGAACATTTCCTGATTTAAACCTTTTTGAATATGAGGATTTTTACGACCACACAGTTAATCAAAACTAAGAAAAAAGAGGCAGCAGATTCATCAGAGGAATTATCTACAAAATGGTTATGAATGACAATGGGGAAACATACAAGACCATTTGTCCCCATCCTCCTATAGCAATTATTCCCATCAGCCTTCCTGACAGATGCACGGCGAGCCGCTGAATGGCCTTATCTCTTTGTACAAATTAACTCCGTCTCTCCATCTCCCCCTTTACCAAAATTGACACTATTGCCCTTAAACATCACATAGTGACCCTTCCAATTCATAACCATTATCTCAGGGCCTTTTTATTATAATGGAGCGAAACAGGGACTAAGAAGGTAAATGTAAAAAAAGAAAATAGGAAGGGAAGAGAAGGGGAGGGGGTAAAATAACCTATGCGCTTCGATCTCAGATTTCCCGCTGGCCCTGAGCTATCAGAGCCATTGATTGGCTCATGTAATTCTGCTCTGATTTGGCTCGGCCAATCAATGGACTGCAGTCTCGCTTCCTGTGACTGTGCAGCCATTAGACGAAAGGGCGAAAACCCCCATGGTTTCTTTTTTGCTCCTGGAAATATCAAACAGTTTACACCCAGCGACTCGCCTCGACTGCAAGGACGACTCTCTCCTCATTGGCCGCCCGCTCAGCGAGAGCTCGTCTAACAGCCGCTTCCTGTCTCGCCGCGTCCGTATTGACCGAACGTCATAAAATGCCCGTTCGGAGGGCTGGTGTGACCTTGCACGTAAAACACAAGCCAAAATGAGGGATTATTAAAAAAAGATATTTCAGATTTTACGACACTTATCATACCAGTCGTTAAGTATGTGCAAATTATAGATTTTTCTTTTAAAGTAGCTCATAAAAAAATACTCAAGCACTAAATACTAGTTTTGGATTATTCTGCAATGTTCTAACATAAAGGTTATGCACTATATTTCCAAGAACTTCTTAACTGAGACCATATTAATATTCATGCTTTAAAGCTACAGTGTGTAATATTTAGAAGAACTCATTCACAGAAATTGAATATATTGTCCATGACTATGTGTTCACATATGTATAATCACCTGCAACAAAGAGACAATGTTTTTTCGTCAACTCTGAATGAGTTAAATATAGTTACATGAAGTGGACCCGACCTCCGTGTGAGTCTCCATGTTTGCTACGTCGTGTTGAATACGGTTGTTGCACAATGCGTTTTCAGAATACGACGCATTCGGGTTGAATTTTCAGACGCTGCCGGAAAAAACGGAAATGGAGTCAGCGGTGCGCCACCATAAAGTGTCCCCTGCCGGGTGCTCAGTTGGTTGCGGTTTGCAACTTTACCGCCATATGAGAAAAGTACAAAAATTACACACTGGGGCTTTGAATATATTGTTATCGTCAGCTGTATTTTCACATGTGCATACAGTACAGCATATACTACCCTGCAATTATTTTTGTTTGCTTATCTTATATTCTAATCCTGTGCTCATAACCTACTTTGCTGTTTTCCCCACTTGCATTATTCTTTCTGCTGCTCATTTCCCCCGCAGAGATCAATACAGCTTCATCTGCTGTAACTTCATCTTAGAAGGTCATTCATAACCAGAACCTTGCAGATGCATCAGTTTTTTCCTTTTTTTAAAAAAAGACATTTGAGGCGAATGCTTACGTTTCCAAACTTTCAAGGTTTTCCACCTCTATACTGTATAAGTTTGCATATTTTTTTGCTGATAATTGCATGAGATGTGAATCCAAATCTCCAAAACAGCTTAACAGAAGATAAGCATGCAGGGTTGCCATTGTAATTCAGAGGAAAAGACCAATGCATATGAATTCCTACTCTTCCGCTAAGTCATAAATCAGTCAAATCTAAAGGGCCCAGACACAGTATACATATTTTTAGATTTGGTCCACACTGTGCTTTTCATAGAGACTATTAACTCCGTTGTCGATCATGTAGAAAAAGTCTACCTAGACATAAAAAGAAGAAGAAAAGGAGTTTTATTCAGTATGAAAGTAATCCAGTGATTGTTGTCTGTACATCCATCCAGTCCACTGCAAATGGGAATAACTACTGTCGAAATTCAGCAAACTTTTAAGGGAGCTAATTTGTCAAAATGTCATTTGAAGGTCAGTGGTAAATTTAATGGGGGAATATTGGCATCATTTTAAAATGCAAGAGTTTTCAAAATACCCACTCTCTTCATCTGATCACAGAGCGAGGACATTTCTCAATCTGACTCGACTCTGGTGAACACACACGCACGCACACGCACACAAAAACAAAGATGCAAACACACACGAGCAAAGACGGACACACACACACACCCTCGATTACCAAGCACACACAACAGCACTTCATTCTCTGCTTAATTTAGCCATTGATTTTTCGAACACCAGATCACACTATAGATAGCAGAAGACATCAGGCTGCCGTGTTTTATGCTCTTTGCAGGAGCCGCCACCCCCCCCCCACACACACCCCCCCCACACACACCCCCCCACACACACACACACACGGTCACTCACCAAAAATCACTGCCCACTGCTATTAGGAGGTCTAGCCATGGCAGTGTGTGTGTGTGTGTGTGTGTGTGTGATTGTTGTTTGTGTGTGTTCATGTGTGTGTGTGTGTGTGTGTGTGTGTGTGTGTAGCATGTGCAGCTTTGCTCAGATCAGATGTGAACCAGAAAACGCTCACAGACACAGCTGAAATGATGCATCACACACACACACACACACACACACACACACACACACACACACGCACACGCACACACACACACAAATGTACTGCACTTTCACGC
The DNA here is from genome assembly GCF_022379125.1 of Scophthalmus maximus. Taxonomy (NCBI): domain Eukaryota; kingdom Metazoa; phylum Chordata; class Actinopteri; order Pleuronectiformes; family Scophthalmidae; genus Scophthalmus; species Scophthalmus maximus. The sequence continues at coordinate 24,707,324 of NC_061516.1, forward strand.
AGCTACACACACACACAAAGCAATAAGCTGTTTCATGTGGGAACACATAAGTAAAATATGTGTCATTAACTGCCCGTGTCATTATTGGTTGACGTCTATTTCATCACTATAACTCAAACTGATTAGCGTTTACACCACTGCCACTTCTACTGACACAAATTTGATCCTAGTTTTACTAAAAACAATAATCATTATAATACTGATACTGATTATTTCTGTCATTCATCACATTAGAACCAGGGGAACAAACAGCTTTCACAGGATCATTCTCGTCACCACTCAGGTGGCACTTTGGGCAATCATGTCAATCAGTTATAATAAACATTGTACTTTCAACTTGTAATCGCTGTGAGTCCAACATGGCAAGATACACAAGCAGTCTGATCATCGAACAGGCCGACAGTTTAATCAGATTATCGTAATCCAGATAATCCTCCATGGCACATGGAAAACTGTGACAACAACTCCCGAAAGTCCAGGAAATGTCCCGGACCCAGTTCCCCCGGACGTTTTCCAGTTTGTGTCTGAAATCACCTTAACCTCAATCTTTCCTTTTCCGTATAAGATTGACTCCCCTGGGTCGATGTCCACAACCCGTCCCACTGTCTGACTGCTTGTATTTGTTTATATTTATATTTTATAGACAGAAATTCATTGTTTTGTTTTTTTTGAAAACAATGCTTATTCGCCTTCATTCTGGGTTTCACACCTGGACACCTGGACAGGCGTCAGTATGTGGTTAGCCTAGCTTAGCATTAAGGCTGGAAGCAAAGGGAAACTTCTCCAAAGTTCAAAATTAAATCTACCTACATCTCATTGTTTCTATCTGTAAACAAAAAAAGAAATGCAGCTTCGGCTTCTTTCTACGAGATAATGTTGAACTATTCCTTTAACTTGACGAGTATAGTGATATTATCACCAATGGGAAAGACATTAAGACCGTAGTTCTTTGCCTAAATCACGTTCCGCACTTTGTTGCACAGGAAACCTCAATTTCCTGATTCAACGTAATATTTTAAACACACATGAACCCGTCACGAAGAAAATCACGCGTGTGTGTGTGTGTGTGTGTGTGTGACTTACAGGCGTTGGTGACGGCGAAGCTGTTGGCCGTCTCGATGTTGTCCACGTGAGGCACCAGGTTGAACGGGGCTTCCGAGGCGTTGGGGCTGGTGTTGTGCAGGAAGATGGCCAAGCGGAAGGCCGTGTACTCCTGATCGGTGTTCCTGATGAACAGACCACCTGAGCAGAGGGGAGGAAGAAGCACAGGTCGGATGAGGAGCATGATGGGGGGGCGGAGGGAGAAACCCACCCACTCTCTCTCTCTCTCTCTCTCAGCCACATGTACAACCTAAACACAGACAGATCAATTACTACCCACAGGAAGAAAACCACTGGAGAAAATCCCACCACCCTCTGAAAACGTCCACTAGTCTGAACTAAAGTCGTTCATTTCCTTGACGTTTATTTGAATATCACCGCCACGAGGGTGAAACTCGTCCGTGGGGGAGGATTTCAAAACTTCAAACTCCAAATATCGCAGCCAAATGTTCCCTTTGCGGCCCCTGCTGAGGGCCACCCAGAGGGTCCCGGGAAGGAGAAGTGGAACTGAATCACAGAACAAAAATCAGGTTTCTGTCGCTGCCTGTAAAAAAACAACAAAAAAAACAAGGGGTGTCTGCTCGCATGAATCATATTGTGTGATCACATGCAATGAAAGATGCAGCGACGACACCTGAGCAAGTTTCATTTCCTGGAGAAAAGTAATGACAAAGAATAGAGTCTCCACACTGTTCGAAATAATCATTTTACAGTTTGGTGTAAAACAAGAAAAAGGATTGGATGGATGAGACTTTATGTTGCCACAAGGGTATTTTAAAGTAAATGCTTACGTCAGCATGCTAACATGCTCATAATGACCCATGCTAAAACTTGGTACAATGTTCAACTTAATATGCTAACATGCTAATATTGGAACATGGGGACGTCTGTAGGAAGTGTCATTGAGCGATCCGCCCGACGGTTGTTGAGACATTTATCCGTGAACCAAAATGTTCACCACGAATTTTAACCACGATCCACGAAAGTAGCCGCTGAGATAGTTCAGTCGGGACCTACGTGGAGGCGCAGAGAGAAAAACACTGAGCTGAGGCGACAAAACTTCGTCACGATGGTTTATTGGAGACCTACTCGTGGTTCACGGTTGCACACAGATTATTTTAGGTGGCCATATAGTCAGAGAGGAGCCTCTACCACATCATAGGTGGACACAACTAACTGAACAATATAAGAAATTGAATTAAAGCCCAATATTGGTGTTGTAAGTCACCTTCCCAATATCATGTTGCTGTCAATTCAACCTCAATGCTGCTATAGAGCAGACGCATAGCTGTTTGAGCACCACTGTGTGGCCCTGAAGGCTACGGCCCGTTTAACATGCAAATCACTTTTATTTCATATCAATGCAAGCGAGAGAAGAAAAAGATATAATTCCAAACAGATATTCTAGTAGTTCCGGCTCCAGTGTCAGGCATCTCCTGACTTTTATCCTCTCTCCGTGTTCAAACACAAATATCCCGACCACGACGTTCATGGTTGCGCAAATGTCAGTGGGGTTTCGAAGTTAGAAGCGGTTTGTTTCACATTTTCAAAAATCTAACTTGAGGCTATAGTTCCTTGGGATGAGGCTTTGTAAATGTCATTAACAGCAAAATGCCAGCGCCTTCTTTTCATGCCTGACCTCTTCAGAATTACTTTTTTATTCCTTTTGTAAAGCCCGGTCATATGAACCCCCTATAAAAATCCATGGCTCTAATGAAAAGGTGAACATTTCTGCTTTTCATATAAAACATTTCTGTCTGATGGTTTTTAATTGTCTCATTGACTCACACTTGCTGCCAGATGTTCACAGGAAGTGTGCATTCCTGATTTAGAAGAAGAAGGGAAAAAAATGGTGTGAACAGTTTGCACATGTTGGCTCCCTCTCGGTCGGGATGCCCTTTGCACATTTATATCACTTGTATTCACAGCTGATGACAAGAGGATAAAAATCTTTCCTCACAGCGAGGCGTGAAACTAAATAACGCCATATGTTTTGACAATATGTTCTGAATATGTGGTGACGTACCTGGTCTCAGTAGGTCAGAGTCACAGACGTATCGCGACACATACCCGGACCTTAATCATCACAACCTAGGAAACATCCAAACTACGTTTCCATTTCCACATCAGTAATAATCTCCGTCCACGCTAACACACCTGAAAACGCACATCACGTGGCCATTCACGTACACCGGGCATGTGCACGCAGCTGTAGACAGGAAGCAGATTTGCATACGCTGCGGTCGGTTGCTTGGATACCCCCCCCCCCAAAAAAATACGACGAACGAGAGAAAAGGCAACTGTGGAAAAATAAGAGCGGGGAATTCTTCTTCTCGCGGAGCGACGACGATGTGGAACTGTTACTAAGAGTAAGTGTCCGCCACGTTTTACCTTCACCGCTGGTAGTCGAGTCGAGGCTATTAAGAAAAACCAATCACGAAGGGAATAGCGGTTGGCCGCATTATCATTTCCAAACGTCGCCGTTTTTTACCCATCCAGACTACAACGCAGCCCCGGAGTTTTAAAACCAAAACTAGGTGAGCAGCAACTTACAGTAGTGTTGACGATGTAGCATCCATTAGATGTTTCACATAACTAGGTCTGTGCCAATTAATTTCATTGGTAGAGGAAGTCAAGATTAAAGAATGGCGGGAGGTTTGTCCACCAAACACAAGGCGCTTGAAAAAAAAACATTTTACGATAACGATATGTATCGCGATAGACACGTAATCAATATCAATAGAAAATGCGTTCGATAGAACGTTTCAATAATTTTTTTTTCCTCTTTGGAAGAAACCGGAGCAAAGAGTCTAGCCACGCCGGCCGCTAGCTACGCCGGCACTCGTCCTCTGGTACCTAACAACGTATGGAGTGACACGCCTAGTAGCCAATCATGTAACAGCATCACGTTAGGTTGCGCCATCTCGTTGGCTCGCGTTTGAGTTTCTTAGGTCATAAAAACGATCAAGAATTATCGGTATCGAGCGATATGAAACACTTATATCATGATACAGTTTTCAGCCCAGCCCTACCTACAGATGGTGCTATAGGGGAAAAGGTCAGTTAGTCACGGTCAGGAGAATTCAGCCTCTGGGTACCGTAAATATCTGTACTACAGTAGAACCAGTAGCAGCTGAGACATTTGCGTCTGAACCAACAAACTTCTCCGTTTGGACGGGAGACGTGAACGTAGCGGCAGTGATACGTTTTTAAAACTAAAACATACAAAATGTGGATATAACCAAATGTCTAACCCCAACCTGAACCCTACTTCTAACCCTAAAACCAAGTCTGATCCCTGAAACAGCCCTTTGTGGTTGTGAGGACCGGCCAACACGTCCCGACTCCGCAGGGTGTCACAGTCAAACTGGTCCTCACAAAGATACAACGCCTGCACACGCGCACACACAGAGAAAAGGTTATTCAGATTCCGTTGAGATCGTCTTCAGAAGTATCGAGAGCTTCAGGATCCTTCACAGCGGAGTGATCTTTCAGAAATGTTAACGTTTCTTGGAATGCCAATGTTTCAAAATCCCCTTAAAGGTGAATTATTTTCTCCTTTCCTGATGCTGTGAGCAAGACACTGCATCGAATGAATGAAACGTGGGGTGTATAATTCACAGGCTCACAAATGTGTGAGGTGTCAGAGTTAATCTGCGGCAGATGCAGAGCGCGTTCGCCACGACCGTTGTTCTGTGCGCTTGTTTTCCCCGCGTGCTGCACGCGCTCGTCCGCCCCGGCGAATGTCCCCGTGATAATCAGTGTTGATTTTAGACAATTATATTTGAAACAGACAAAGTGTGTTGACAACTGGAGAGATGTTTGCCCCCCTCATGTAGGAGCTGACGGGGCTCTGATGGAGTCGCCTGCCTGAAAAACAACAACAATGTAAAGTGTTTAAATTAAAAAAAAAAGCCTGATGGGGTCCGGACACATGTGGCACTGTGCGTTTTTTTTTACTGTACGGAGCCAAGACAGGAAATGTGAAGACACAATAAGCACATTCAGAATGTTTGCGGTCACTGGCAGCAACCAGGCGATGATGAGAACTGTATTTGAAATGGCAGAGAAAGCATACGAGCAAAAAATGCTCACACACAAGTTTGTTTTTTTTCCTTCTTCTTTTTGGCTAAAATTCATCAGTGGACTGTCCGACATGATGATGGCTCAGCAGTTCCCACCCGGCCCCGAGTGCCCTCCAGTTCCAGGGGTGGTGTTTCTGTACCAGACCCTGACCTTTGACCTGCCTGGCGGGGCCGGAGGGGTTTCGAGTCTCACGTTGATATAAAAGGACAAGGAGAATCATTGGAACAGCTTGTCATTTCTCCTCAGCCTGACTGGATTCTGATGTGGCCTGAACTCCGGCTTCACGAGCAGCGGTGGCGAAAACGTCAGGCTGGGAAAACATTCCATTCCAGAATAAATAGACCAATTTGTGATTTTATATCATTTTTTACAGTAAAAGCACGAATGGCTGCTTCTCTGACTATTGATTTTTTTTTTCCCAGGCTGTGATGATCAACAACTGGAGGTCACAGTTTGCTCCTCTTCTCATTCCCCCCTTGCTGCCCCTAAATCACGCAGAGTCAATCTGCCCGCTACACACAGCAGTGAAAACCAACCGTCGAATCCATCACCTTTTTTTCTTTTTTTCATTTTCCTCCCTGTGACAAACACGCATAAGTTGTTTGAATGCAAACATGGGGACGTCAGAGAAAAAAAATAATAACAATAAAGATGAAGAAAGAGATGGAGGGAGGGAGGAAATCGGTGATGGTGCTACAGTATAGAGGCCTGTGGGACCGTAGCATGCAGGTCCGGGGGTCTGAGAGTGTGTTAACAGCAGTCAATGCACAGGCAGCCTGCATAGGGAATACACACACACACACATGCATACATGCACACACACACGCACGCACATGCACACACACACTTTGCTGCTCTGATCTGCTGCAGTGGCGGATTGCACTGGGATACACACACACACACACACACACACACACACACACACTCTGTAGCCTGCAGATGCAAAGCGCATTAAGGTGCATGTGGCAGTGAGAGAATCTGCTCTTGAACGTGATATTTCAGAGAAGAAACATTGAAATAAAATAAAAAATAAAACACTGTCCACTTTGAGTCTGCAGTGCCGAGGGGCTGGATGTCGGGACGGAGGCTGCACACACAGCACCGTGCACACAGTGCACCACCATGCACATGATCCATCCACTGTGGGGTTGGTGACCGGATGGAACACTCACCGATCTGCACGCTGCTCGGGAAAGCTCCCATCGTCAGCCTCCACAAGCCCGAGAACATCCACAGAAACCAGCCGCGGGAAGAAGAAATCCTCATTTTTTTTTTTGTTCTTCTTTTTTTGTTTGGGTTACAAACTGACGAGAGACATCGAGCAGGTTCTGTTTTAAATCGTCAACCCGCCGGGGCGCGAACGCAACATCACAGGCAGGGCGGTGGGAAGAGGGGACCAAAAAAAAAAAGAAGAAGAATAAAGAGATTTAAAAAAAAAAAAAAAAAGAATGTATATGTGTCCGTTAAATATCCATGGTCTCGTTGGTCTCTTCTTCTTTCCTCCCCTTGTCCCCCCGCAGTGTCGCGCGTAATTGTGCCGTCAAACTGCGTCCGTCCGTCCGGCGCTGGGGATTTTTTTTTTTTGCGCACACCACCACCGAGAAGAGGGGAGTGGGGGGAGGATGGAGGGAGGATGGAGGGAGGACGGCTGGTGGAGGGAGGAGGGGGGGGGCATCAGCCAGCGGCGGCCAGTGCGTCTGGATGCGGCTCAACTCACATCACAGCAACGACACACATGCGCCTTTTTTTTTTCTTTATTTCACCCGACCGGGAGCAGGCAGGAGGGGCGTCAGTCGGTCGGTCGGTGGGTCGGTCGGTGGGTCCGCTCCGCGCAGAGCAGCGGAGAAACTCCCCGCATGCAAAAAACTTCCACAACCGCTGATGTACGAAAATTACACTGATGTGATTACTGGTGCCCCCCCCCTTCTTCTTCTCTCTTCTCCATCATTACAGATCAGCTGTTTTTTTTCCCCCTTGCTCTCGACCTCTGGTCCTCGCGGTTAACTGCTTCTTCTACTTTCATATTAAACCACTAATGTGCTGCCAGGCGCCAATTAACATGGATTAGAATTTAAAAGCGGTCTTTGTAAACTCTTTTCATCACTTTTCTTTTGCAGGAATAAACGGCTTCACGCCAGGACAGTGCACTGTGATGACAAGAAGCCTCGTGTCCTGTTACAAATACACGCAAAGGAAACATTACACCAGTAAATAGATATGACAATTTCTTTCACTGGATCAATAAAGTCCCTATAAATCCATTAGCACTGCCAGGGTTTATATATTGTTCCTGGTCTCTCTCTCTCTCTCTCTCTCTCTCTCTCTCACGCCAACCGGTCGAGGCAGATGTTCCGCCCACAACTGAGTCCGGTTCTGCTCGAGGTTTCTTCCAAAGGGAGTTTTTTCCCCCCCTCCACTTGCTCATTGTGGGTTTCTCTGTAACATTGTAAGGTCTCGACCTTGACATAATAAAATCAGATTGAATGTGATCAGTTGTTAAACGCATAGGAGTGAGATAGACAAAGTTTTATGGTATGACAAAAGAAACGTTTGTATTCTGGGAAAAATAAAAACCTACATGAGACATTAATATCACCATGCACAAGGGTTTATACTGAAGGTTACTATACTGGGTCTTCAGCTGCAGTTCCAATAGTGGCCACTAGACGCTGTGGCTAAGAAAACCGAGATTACCATCTTCTTAAAAAGAGACAGACATGTACATTATAAAAATGTCGGTGTCTGTAATAATTCCCCCTGTTCACACTGGTTGTGAAGACATAATTTCCTAATATGATATGTGGGGAGAGAATCTATGATAAATACACAACTACAAGTGTCTCACCTGTGGCACCAGGTTTTCATTTAAAAATTAAAATGATGTATAATAAGTTAACTGAAACAATCTGTTCATTTCAGTTGAATTCGATTCATAAATAAAAGGTAAGCCAGTAACAAATGCAAAATAAAAGACTGATTACTTAAAGCTAGCAGGTTTAGATGTGAACATGTTGCTTTAAATCGACAGTATCGATGGACGTGTCAACCATCGATTACAATCATATGATGAGCACTCAACCAGTCATCATGTGTTGCCTTTATTTCAAAATAAGAGCCACGTAGCATCAATGTCGACACATCATCATCCAAGATTAATTTATCAACCATTTTAATCTGGATAAACAATTCAAGGAATCAAGTTTTCTGGATGTATATTGACAGAATCCTTTACATTAACGTATTAACGGTTTTAACCAGGATTTGAAACCATTACAGATCGTGACTTTAATCCAAAAAAAGACCTAAAAATAAATAAATTGAAGATGTAAATCTTCTCATTTTACTATACTTGAAAAAAAAAAATTATATCACATCCTCACAATATCTTAATACCACTGGGGTGAACTACCTGCAGGTGATTATACATATATGAACACATAGTTACGGACAATATATTCAATTTCTGTGAATAAGTTAGGGTTAGGGTTAGCTTTAAATCTATTTATAATATATTTGTTTCTCCCAAAACAGATTCAGTGAAAATTAGGACACTGCAAATACAAAGTGCCCTTTTTTCCCCTGAATTTGTTTAAAAATGTTTACAAAAACAAACCCAAATTGTTTAGGGAATATTTCATCATTCTGACTTTTGTGCTGTGCATCAAATAAACTTGAGGACGAAGCCGAAACGAAATTCTTAATGACTCCACCGGCACCATGGAGCTCACTCTCAGCCGATTATTTGGTGAACTGAAGCTTCGTTACTTTGATGCGACAATGGATAATTTCAGTCGAGTGGGATTACTTCAATTTGTCGACAGAAAGTTAAGTGGAATGAAGTCATTTGGATGTTTTGGCGGCGTTCCTCCGCGGAGAAATGAAAGCCGTGCGTTAATGAGACATTAAGGAAGTGAGAGCCGGTCTCCCTGGTGTGATGCAGTTAAAGTAAGAGCAGCTGCGCACACAGATGAAGATTTGCTGATTTGTAAGTTTCGTCGTAGCCTCAGGTAGAAAAAAAAAACGCTTGAACAACAACGAGTTGCTACGTGTGAGACGCTGTTGGAAACGATGAAGGAAGCTGATTTGGGGTTTTTGTCAGTTGCTGTTTTTTTCCCTGACCAAAGATTCAGCTGGAAAAAAAAACCATCAGCAAACATTCGTCCACGAGAGCAATTTAAAATGTTTGCATCTTGAATATTATTACTGGAATTCTGAATCCAATTAAAATATACAAAAATTGATATTTATTCGATTCTTAACACTAATTCAACAGAGGGCGCGACTCTTGACGGAAGGCGTGGGCCGGTTCCCAGTTTCAAGGTGCACGGTATCAAAAAGCCACTGTACCGAAACCACTAACATTGGCAAAAAAAAATACATTTTACCCAGAGATTTGGCAATAGCACATTTTAGAGGTGGGCAATACCGTGAATCCATGGTATTTTTGCCCAAGGTTTTCATACTTCATATTCATTAAATGTGCATTTTTCCACTATAACATTTAAAGACAAACTGATTAACGGCGGAATTAAACAGGCAGATTTATTTCATTAGAATAATCATTGTAAAACCGTGTCGGAACAATCTCTGTGCAATAATAAACTGTAACACTGGACATTCACTGCACCAGAAAATACATCACTGTATTTGACCAGAGTAAAAAATAATGGCTGATAAAGTGGATTCTGATTCTGATTGTCCTCGTTCTCTGGGTCAACGGAGAAACGTCCACGCTCGTGTTCTTCAAACGCTTCAGTATTTGTGGCAGCGCAGGTCTGATTTTCTCACAGCGATCAATACAGATTCATTTTATTTACGCCCCTTTGAGGGAAAAATGTCTGCGAACATTTTCGAGAAACTGATTTGCTTCAAGGGAAACACGCTCATCGGTCTGTCGATACTTTATCATAAAAGTCATTATTAATGTGATTCTGCAGAATGGATTCCATGCAGGAAGGACAAAAAAAAGATATACTTCTAAAAATGGTTATCACCGCACGGCGGTTTGTGCTGAGTTTTTGCTTTTTCTTTAAGCTTAGCTTGCTATGAAGGAGAAAATAGTCTCTCACTGTGAAGTGAACCAGCTCTGCAAAAACAAAAAGCAATCGTCCTCCACGGACCGTTGGGCAGATCGCGCACATCCAGATTGTGGTTCTTGGAATTTCCATCATGTGAGCATCTCTTTGAAAACATTTGCTTTAGAAGCACTTAAAGATGATGAGGAAGGGGGAAAAAATAAGAAGTGCAATGTTGCTCGTTCCCCCCCCCCCCCCGCCCCCGGTTCAAGGTTGTGGAATAGAAATGCAGCAGTTCATCATCTGTGGTGGAAATCACATATCTGCACACACTTTTCATACATCTACTTTTTATTGTCATGAGGCAGCCTGAACACAGGGAACCATTAAACCAGATATATTATCCCTCCCCCCTTCATGTGGATGAAGATAAATAACTTTTAAAACAGTTATGTTCCTATATTTAGACAGATGTAAATGACTTTTGTAACGACTCAGGGCTGAGGCGCTGTCCGTGGTGCTGAAAGCTTTTGAATGACTGACTGTGGACGACGCTTGACAGGACTCTGGGCTCTTCATTTGCTAAATTCAATAAAACAAAATATATTTATGAAGGAGGTTTGACATCATGCAAAATATTAAACTGTATCTCATTCATCAGTATATAAAAAGAACTATAAAAAGGAGACAGGGAGTCATGACCGTTAGCACTGCAACTACTATATTTCTTAACAAATATATCATATATTAATATTTCCTCATTGTATGTGCAGCATGTCTGGTTACAATGGTATAAATATATATGTAAATATAAACACACACATATATTCTAGAGCCCGACCAATATGGATTTTTCTGGGCCACAGATATTAAGGAGTAAAACTTTTCAGATTCCGATATATTGGCCAATATACTGTATATTTGAGTACTTACAATAAATCTTACTTTGTTGTTATCAAACCCTCATGATAAAGAAATGTAGTTGAGGCTTAACATTTTACAGTTTAACTATAAACTTTATTATAGATAAAAAAGAAAACAAATAAAATCAAATATATATAGAGCTTGAATATTTTTTTAACGTCAAATGTAAAGATGAATGCCAAAAAAAATAAACAGACGTATCGGCCGGACTACTGACGAGGTGTTTCAGGAGTTTCAGGGCCAGTGTTTTCTGTCAGAGACATTTTATACGTATACACAAAAAATATATATATATATATATATATATATCACACTAGAGGAAAAGGGAAAAACTGAAGAAGCAGAATATGTCTCCTTTAAATGTTGCCTCTCGTTATTTACCACAGCTACTTTTACTCCCCTGACACATTCACCTTCAACTGAAGAACAAATGGAGACGAGGTTTCTACTTCGTCCCTTCCTCTAACATCCGCGACTTGATATTCAGAAACCCCATTGAATATTTTAAGCATTCAAACGTGGCAACCTGACAAATACAACAAAAAAAGCTACAGAGGCTTCCAGTCTCCTTTATGCGCAGCGTACCAAGATGCAAAAAAACTGAATATAATGACCACCTTGGATTCTTCAAACATCCGGAGCTGACCAGACCTCCACCGACGTAATGAAGAGAAAACACCCTCCCTGGTTTCTGAGGGTTTCTTCTTGAGCTCCTCTGCAACAACACGTCTTTCAAATGCAAATTGGACAAGTCTGGTTCACACCGAGTATTTTATCCGATTGTTAAGAGCTATAGTCTACGGTCGCTTGCAAGAACAAAAAAGGTTCCACCGCCGTTTACGCAGGCTGTTCTCAGATTTCTGTTTGTGCAGAGAGTATGAAGAGTACTGAACTGAAACTATTACAAACTACAACAAACGAGAATAAGAAATAAATATATATGTGTGTGTGTATATATATATATATATATATATATATGTGTGTGTGTGTGTATATATATATATATATATATGTATATATATGTGTATATATATGTTTTATATATATACATATACATATATATATATATGTATGTATGTATGTAATGAATGAATGAATGAATAAAAAGTAGACTGACAACACAGCAGGGGTCAATATGACTGTATGTAGCAACATTAGCTTAAACTCACCTGTGACTTCCCCTATCGGCTTCCGTGGTTGCTTTAATTAGCACACATAGCCACAGGTGCGCAGGTGACGTCACAACAACAGCATTCACACAAAACCTTTCACACACACACACACACACACACACGCCAGTTGAAATCCAAATTGGCCCCAACAACTGCAAATTATTGTTTGTGAATCTTTGCTCTTATATTATACTTCTAGAAAACAAACGGGCACCTGTCGCGTGTCGCTCACCACAACGCAGCCTGTTTCTTCCAATTGAATCAGCAGTGAAACAAACCAGCAGCCCGACAAACAATGTATAAACTCCACAGCAGAGAGGGAAGTGAAGAGAGAAGCTGAGAGAGACGTGAACACACCGGAAGCGACGATGGTAAGCGGCGCAACGTTTGTTGTTGTTGTTGTTGTTGTTGTTGTTGTACTACTCCTCACCTGTCTCTGTCTCTTTGGGTGTTGTCCTCCACTTCTCTGCTCGGTTAGTGTCAGTCCTCGCGGTCATTTCGAACACGGAGCACAATAATCTCCTGATGGTCACAAACAGCTACAAACAGTCAGAAACAGCGGAGAGGCCCTGAACGTCTCACCGACGGTCCGCCTGAGCGTTTCAGCGGTTAGCTGTTAGCGGTTAGCTTTTATCTGTTAGCGGTTAGATGTTAGCTTTTATCTGTTAGCGGTTAGATGTTAGCGGTTAGCGGTTAGCTGTTAGCGGTTAGCTGTTAGCGGTTAGCTTTTAGCCAAGCACCTGCCGTCGGGTGGTGCCTTAAGTAAGTGATTGCAAAGAAGAAGAAGAAGAAAGGATTAGAAAATAAATGAGTACAATTTTAAAAAGATTAAACAAAGATTAAAAAATAAATTAATAAAATAAAAAAGAAGAAAGGATGACAAAACAAAAGAAACAAATGAAGAACAAGAAAGGTAGAAAAATGAATAAAATAAAATAAAAAAGAAGAAAATGGCTTTTTAATATATTTATTATATGTAAAAATTATATGTATTTTTCACAACATTTTCTCGTGTTACAGTTGAATATGCCTCAGTCAGTCCACTTACAAAAGCCTTCCTGTCGAATGCCTGCAATTCACCTAGAGGGCGCTCACGAGGAGTTCCTCAACTGATTTTCGGTAAATATAGTATCTATATGATATTTGTATACAATATCTGGAAAGTACAGCACATATGACATTGTAAATATATACCTCCATAGATATAAAGGGGGTGGACAAAATAATAGGAGCCCCTGTCAGTGTGTAGGATGCAGCGTGTGGCAGCTCTGTACGTCGTGAGTGGAATTTAGGGAACACAAAAACTGTGTTCCCTAAATCATTCACTCTACTACTGTTTATACTGTATGTGTGGCGCTTCCAATATCTTCCCCTCCGCCATTTTATTTGACTGTCGGTTGACGGTTATGTTTAGGGGGTACGGTCAGTGCAAGTAGTCGGAGAAAGTTTCCAGGAAATTTGTGTGTGTGTGTGTGTGTGTGTGTGTGTGTGTGTTTTAAAACAAAAATAATAAAAATCACCATATAAGCTCAACAGAACCCATCCACTCTCTCTATCCTCAGAGGACTTGAGCATTCAATTACCAGTTGTACTTGATAACCAGTTTTTCTGGTTTGAAAAGTGTAAAAATGCTTTGGACAATTTCCAGAACTGGAGAGTACAAAAAAATGTTTTGGTAAAGAAAACACACTTCATCACCATGTCTGTTCTTAATTGTGAAGTGTCCTTTCAACAGATTCATCTGCCAAGTCTGTGATGAGTCAGTATAGACCTTCAGACACTTAACATCTGAATCAAAGAGCTCATTTTAACCATGAGCACTATTACAGCATTTATTCTTCAGCAAGAGGAGGCAGCACGACGATGAGGGGATATAATCTAAATATTAACTTTAACTTCTTATCAAGATTAAATGTGATTACACCCTCTGAGAGTTTCTGCTAATTTAAAGGAGCTGGATTGGAAAAAAATGAATGCTTATTGAATTTAGGAGAAAAATGCTCTTTGGTCTTTTTATCAATCCCTGTTGCATCATATATTATCAAAGATTTTCATGCCAGGAACATCGTCTGATGTAGTGTACAGTATTCATTTTTTATGTATTACATATTTATAACATGATCTGATTAATAAGCTGTTAGTAATCAGAATCTGATAGAAGACATCATGAGATGTTTTTTTGATCTGACACCATTTGTTTTTAAATTTACTATAGTTCAGGGTTTGCAATGTGATGCACTGCCCCAGGTTTAAAGACTGTGCCAAAGAATTTTTACCATAACATTTATAACTTTTCAAATATAAACAACTAACTATTTAAAATGCACCAGGGATCTCTGTTCTACCATTTAATTGATTATTAGGAAGAAACAAGGCTTATTGCTCGGGGTCACATCTGCTAACGTTATCCGAGGAACAACTCAAACCCGCCTGTTGTTCTTTCCACTTGTTTCTCTTCTACACACATGATTCGTTGTCTTTTGTCAGCATATACGTATTCATCTTTGCAAGTACAGAGTTTACGCTTGTTGTAAAGCATTCCCGTCTCCCGTTGTTTTCTATTCAGGAACGTTACTTAGCAACCGCCGACTCGACTTTCATCCCTTAACTGCTGACTTAAAAAATAAAAAAAACAACTATAAAAAAATGGAAGTCGTGAAACACCTGCCAGGCGTTTGATATGAGACATTTGAAAGTCAGATTCAAGTTTGTTATGATTCAATTGTTCCAGACACGAGGACAATACTGCAGTTATTTTTAAATTTAACTTGAAGAAGAAGAAAAAAAACGCTAATGTTGGCTGATAGAACCTGACAGAACAGAACAGGAGCTGACTGAAACGATTACACACTGAATTACATATCTCAATAAAAAAGGAACACACACACACACACACACACACACACAGCGACTGTAGGAAACAACTAAACTGCTTCTCTTACAAAATTCACATGACCTAGACAGAGCTGAGTTTGTCCTCGTGCACAGTGCACATGGTGCAAAACTCTTCTTCAGGGATATTTTGCTGTTGGATTTTGTTCTTGATGAAGCTTTTTAAAATGGCTATAGCTATAATGTCTAAAGTTGTATCCAAGAAGACAGTGTAATGACACCATCAGCGTTATGTCAGTAATATCATCCTGACGGAAATGTTTTTTGAGTCTGGCTGAAATCATGTCACCTTGAATTTCCATCAATGTAAAGACATAAACGGCCACTTGAACTAACAAACTCGATAGCAGCAAATAATATTATCCATCGTGGGAAGATTACAAGAGGCCCACTGTTCTCTCTTATCTGCACAGGGCGCCGTATTCTGCTGAGTCACATTGAGTCGCACCGATTCGTCAGAATTACGCCGCGTGTAATGGCTTCGTAATTGAATCATACACTCAGCGTTTCACATTTGTATGACTTATTTGACCGGCAATTGCAAACAGGATTGCAAGACAAGTTCTTTTGTTTGGTCTGTGTATGGGAGTTGTAAAAGAGAGGACGACTGAAATGAGAGTCTGCCAGACTGGTGGACGTTCATGAAAACGAATGCTATTGTAAAGATTTAGAAAAAAATATTCTTCTTCACCGGTATCTGCTTCCTGCCGCCTGGAGTTACCTGTGTGACAACTGTGAACCTTTTAAAACTCTGAATCAGTCAGTTTACATCAGAATGTATTGTCTGATGTGTTAAGCTATTGAAGAAAGATAAAATCTAAATCTCGAAACAGAGAGTTTACAGACAGACTGAGGCCGTACTTACTCGGGAACTGCACCAATTTGATCAAAGTCTGTTTACAGGTCTCGCGGGGGATGGATGGATGGATACATAGAAACATTACAAAATATAAGAAACACAAATGTAAAAATATAGGAACCATGGAAACTGTGGAACTATGGAAATTATAACCAGATGACGGTGGAAGATAAGAAATCCGAAAAAGTGATGACAGCAAGAAATTCAATTTCCACTTCAGGAAAAATTGCATTTTTGAATGAATTTTGAACAAATATATTTCAGATTTGCATCTTGAAAAGGAAAAATAGTTCAATCTGAATATAAAATAATTCTTCTGGCATTGACTCATGATATTGATACAAACCCATGTTGTTGTTGTTTTTTTTATCCCTGACTGTCGATTAGTTTTCTACTAAATGAAGAGACATATTGTAAAACAACAAAACAACATTCTCAAAATGTCTTTTCCTTTTTATTTTTAAGGAATAGAGAATTCACAGAGATCCCATTCATTTCATATCATATCGTTGTTGTGTTTCAGGCGATAGAGAAGCGGCTTTATTCTGTCAAGTGTAATCCAGCCTGTATGTCGCATATGTAATAATACGCATCACAAACCCAGGCAGGCACATATCTGACGTCATCGTAACCCCCAGCCCAGTCAACGTAGATTACAAAATGGTGGTGAGTTAATCGTAACTGTGCGATGTCCCGATATAAATTGCCAATTGCCTTACTTTATATATGTGGAACAGTCAGGCAAGTTATTAGTCATGCAACCCCGGCATGGGCATCTGGGCCGCGGCTCAGAATGACTCGGTGGCGTCGCCAATCGCTGCAAATGGGGTCCTGTGGGCACCGCTACATGGCGTGTCCAAGAGGCTTACACAAGCCCCCTTGCACTGGAGACGGCTTTACCTCCAGAGCAAAGAAGGAGGGGGGGGGGGGGCAAGGAGCAGAACAGAGGGATGAGGAGGGGGGGGGGGGGCAAGGAGCAGAACAGAGGGATGAGGTGGGGGGAAGAGTGGGAAAGAATTCATTTGCATCCCCGCCACATAAATAACCCACAACCGGATCAAATGTCACATTAAATGGCCGAGGTCCTCAGAAGGCGTGTTATTGATTTCCAGAGCTAAATGAGGAAGGGGGGGTAAGGAAGGAGTTAAGGACACAGTGCTCGTCCCAGACAAACAAGTGGCACCAGCAACAGAGCAGGACGGGGGGGGGGGGCAGGGTGAGGAAAATGAAGGAAATGGAAAGCGACAGAGGGGATATGAGGCCCTGCAGCAGCCCCAGAGAAAACCTCAGTGAGGTGAGGTCTGACTCACAGGTTGTTTCACTGCAGGAACAGTGGTTTTCTGCTGCAGGGTCAGAGCCAGCCCCCAGTGACTGCTCCCTCTTTCATCTAGTCCGCCACAGATTTCCAAAAGATTAACCTTCAGTAAATGATAACAGAAATGCAGTCCATCTGCGCCGGGGACCAGGACTACTCCTGTTGAGTCACAGCTGCCAAGGACACGCCTCACAAACATCCAGCTGAAAGTTTTAGTGTGACAATATCAAGAGGCCTTCAGCCATTTGTTTAGTGCCACTAATATTTGGGATGTGAAACCTGCACTGACTGCCAATTAAACATATTGTTAATATGCATGGATGGATTTTTAACTCACTCGAGCAGTGATTCCCATAACGTGTGAATGTCCGGCTCACAACAACTGAACCAAACGCACAAATTTATTCTCAACAATGACACTTTTTTGGGGGGGCTGGCGTGTAGGAATTCCCATAATAGTTATTTAATGAGAGGGTACATAAATAAAGCTGCCTTCTGGGCAAATCTTTTTTTTTGCAAAGGGTGATATGAAACTAGACAAGAATCACCGTCACCCAATTAACTATAGCATTGTTTTCCTTTAGCCCAAAGATATTTCAGTTACTATTATATATGACCAAGATGGAAAGATTACTGTTTTTGTGATATTATGATTATGGTAATATGACTATCATTAATATAACAATTAAATTATTATTATTATTATTATTATTATTATAGTAGATTCTATTATATATTCTTAAACCTCCCACCTTATGTTTTCCGTCAATTTTCTTTGTTACAGAAAAGAATACACACACACACACACACACACACTGCTTTGTCAGTTGAGTGCGTTTACTGGCCTGTATTCACTGCTCTTCCTTGTATCGATTTTTCACTGTCTTGTCTCTTGTCTTATAAATAATAATACATTTTACAGTTAGAAATTGAACAAATTGTTTGATATTTGGTCCTTCGACTGAAGCCTAACTGACTCTTGACTTTGGGAACAGCAGTTTGAGTTTGGCTGAATGTTCCGGAGACAAATAGTAAATGGATCTTGTGGCAAACTTGTTTTAGCTGTCCTCAACAGTCGATGGAGCAAAGTGAGAAATTTTGACGAGCTCCGTTTCCCCAAAGCAAAATCAGCACGGAGCTAATCAACACATTTTTTAAAAGCTGCATTACGGCTTTAACACATCAGCTGAACAGGTGCATTCTGCTCGACAAGCACTATGTTGCAAAGGGACTATTTTCCTTCAAGTAAGCAGCAAAAAATAAATAAAAAGCCCAAATATCATTAGGCTCCCAGAAAAGATGGATAAGCACTTTGCTTTTAATCTTTCCAACAAGTGGCCCAAGTGGTTGACGCAGGAGAACCACCTGAACGTGTACCGCCTCTAATGGAGCCCGTGGAGTCAAACGGTCGTTCTGCTCCTCTGCAGTAACGACTGAACATGCCTCGGCACTATTTCTCCAAAAAGTTTGTCTGATTCTGGGTAGAGTCGGTGAATGTGCAGCGAGATCCCAGGAAGCTGAGTCAGGTAGTACAACTAATGAACAATGCTCGTAGATAATAATTCTCTTATTGATCCGGGCCCGTCCTCACGCACGCACGCACGCACAGGCCAGCTGAACTCAGGAGGCCGAAGCCGTTCACCCCCTGCAGGCTATACACGGCGAGAACAGGAATCAATCAAGTGCGCTGAAGAGAGAAGGTATTTTTCAGTTGCGCCGCGGCAGGTACACTTGCAGCTTACATTGGCTGCATCTGTAGGTTTTATTCCGCGTCAGGCTGACGTACGTCGCCTCGCCACCACTCTGTGGACCGGAATCCATACGATGACGTTGAGATGGTGCCGCCTCGACCAAAGCAACAGAGAGCGACCGTCTGACGGGCCGGCACCATCACCGTCCCCGTAGACTGAAAATACAACTCAACTATCAGCGATCAGCACTGGCAACAAATTGGTTATTGATTAATTTCCGACACGGAGACCCGTCGTCACCCGCGTGTTTCCGGGGGAACGGGGGGATGTGTTCGCGTAAAAACAGCTCAACTCATTCACAGAAGTTGCTTTTTTGTTTTTTATAGGTCAGACTCGTCTACAGCACATGAAAATGACTCATGCTCCCCGTGAGTCACGCGCAGCCAAACGGCTGACAATGCTTGGCTTTCATTCTTTTCCGAGCCCGGACCTCCGCCAGCCGCCGGAGCGCAGAAAGGAGCTTATACCGACTGAAGGAGTGCAAAAGGCAGGAGTTCATAGAGCGACGGGATTATTCCCACTAATGGTAAAGACCTTCTGCAGTGGCAGCAGCCAAGCGCATTGCAGGCACTGCACGTTCTATATTCATGAGACCAGCGAAAGATGGAAAAGAAAGGATGAGGGAAAGAACGACAGGGGAAAGGGGAAAAAAAAAGAAAGAGTGAAAAGACCGAGCAGGAAGAACTCCCCCCTCCCATTCATGCTTCAAAGAGCCTCCAGTTGCAATAGAAAGCAGAAAGCTATCAGCCTCGAAATCAATGGACCAGCAGATCATTGAAGAGCTACTGAATGTGGTGTTCTGTATGTTAAGGAAGTGGGGGGGATGTGTCTGAGGGAGAGAGTTTGGGGGCTTGTGCCGATCAATATTTCCCCCAGACAAAAGCCGCGTTCGTCTTTTGGAGATGATGATGGCTCAATTTAAAAGTCATAAAGAGTCTGGTTAAATCTAAACGCTGCTGTAGATTTTCATCGCTTCCGGTTATTTACGTCAGCCGTGGCTGGAATGATTCATTCCAGTAATAAAACGTGTGTGTGTGGGGGGGGGGGTGTTTTGGGCTTTCACGGTGATTTCACAATATCAATATGAGCGTGGGCTAAAAGACAAAGACGCTGCCGCACAAGAACCACGATCTCTGCTAGTCTGCAAAAGGTTTAAAGCCTCGGTGGCGATTTGAGGATGGTTATCTGGATTGCATGAGGAAGTGTCCAGTTATGTATTAAATATCGCGAATGAGTCGGGTAAGACTGGACAAACCCCAAAAGGGAGAGCGAGTCCCCGGCCAGTTAGCAACTCTATCTCATTTCACTCAGCCGCTTGCTTGTGGGACTGTGGAGCTTCTGAATCAATCTCGACTGATTTCATTTGCATCTGCAATTTACTGTAATGAAGAAGGCGGCGCAGTGCTCAGCTCTGTCGCCTCGCGGCAAGAAGGTTCTGGGTTCGACCCCGACGGCCAACCGGAGTTTGCTCTAGATAGAAACTACAAAGGCCCTCGAGCGGCTTTGAAGTCCAGAGCTGAACTTTTTTCCGGCGAAGGCAAATGTCCGCAAATGTTACTCGGGACATTTTTCCCGGAACTTTCCCCGCCAGCCCCCGACTAAAATTTCCAGAGTCATCCCTCGTCTGAATATATCCCCCCCCAAAAAATCTTCTCGATCTTCATACTTCTGTCCAATAAAGCAGCTGAACCTGGTTCGACTTTTGCCAAAACAGGAGGATGCGACAGTGTGCGAGGGCGCTGCCAATCAAAAGCACCCCCCTCGCAGATTGCTCTGGAACATGAGAGTCTGAACAGTAGTTAAAAACGATTGTGACGACTTTCCAGATCTGTAAAAATCCTTCTTCAGACTATTAGAAACTGTGTTTCAGTGTTTTAATCTTCTGATTAGTGTCAAACATGATGAATATGTTACTCAAACCAGCCCTGTCGGATTATATGTCGACGTCTTACCACTACCCAGAGCTTTAAAACCCCTGTCAACTCACTGTGTGTGTGTTTCTCTCTACCTGTTCTTTCCAAACATATAAAAGTTAAATAACTACCTCTCCTGCAGAGCCAACCTCTGCCCCGCGGCCGTCAGTAGACGAGTATGTGCAGCTTCGCGAGGATATGGGCCGGGGAGCAAAACAAATGAATTTCACTGCAGCAAATGTCATGTGTGTGTGAGACCTGCACGGAGGCCAACGAGAGCCAAGTGTGTGTGTGCATGTGTGTGTATTATTGAGGGGGGAGTGGGTATTTATCATAAAACACCGGGACTGTTTCCTCCTTACAACACAGAATAATCCAGCCTGGAGCGGCTGCAATGATTACACATGTAGGACTTCTCCCGCACACATACTGTACAAACACACACACACACACATGCATGTGTACAAATAATACACAATAATACAAACATATATACGCCATCCTGGGGGTATGAGAGGGGAGGGGCTGTCGCACTGGCCTCCACTTGGCCCGCGTCGCAAAGAAACAGCTGGTGGCTGTGAGAAGCCCGTCAGCTTGTCGTCAGTGTGAACAACCGTTTTATTCTCAGCTCCAGTGTCTGTGAACTCTCTAGAGAAACAGCTTCTCTTTTTTTTTGTCACATTCACTCCACAACCTCCCAAAGCTGCTGTACTATGGTCTCTGCTTTCTAAAGCTGTGTTCATACATGAACTCTGGAAAATGTCCCTACAACTGGATCCACATATGACCATAGACTGTGTGTAGAAATGGATTGTGACTGAAGCCTGTATTCTCTGGAATCACCAGCAGAGGGCGACTCCACTAGTTGTAAAAAGAAGTCAGTTTCTATAGAAGTCATGAGAAAGTGACTCCGGATTTTTCACTCGTGATATATTATATACTGACTTATAACGTCAGTAAACATTTTTGCTGCGGATTTTATGGTTCAATCACTAGGTTCAAGTCTTCTTCAATACATCATGGGCTTCATTCTGTAAATTAGGGTCTCATTTCGAGTCAAATAGACGATAAAGAACGCTATGCATTGGAGCGTGGATGCAGCTTGATTGACAGCTGGCACCGTCCAATCGGTGCATGGTTGCAGGTGTGGGTGGGCGTGCATGCAGTGGACGAGCTCTGTCAGACCTACTCACCCCCAATTCTACATCTGGGAACATTTCCGGATCATTGTGTGGCGTATGGGTAATAATAATATATTGCATTTATAAAGCGCTTTTCAGGAACGCAAAGTGCTCAAACTGCAAGAGGCAGGACGTGACGGAAAGCATTTTTTTTTGTTTTTGTTTACAGTCATCAACACGCCCACTCGCTCTCCAGGAATTTTCTCCTGCTGTATTAGCACTTGGGCACTTTCCAGATATATTTTTTTCAGAAAATGAGCACCAATTGTGTTCTCACATACAGACCCTCTGGAAATTATTCAGGAAAATGTCCAGACTTCATTTAAAGTTGTTTGTGTTTTCCACCATCATATTTTTTCTATAATCATTATCATTACAATATTATTTAGGTAAAGAACATTTTCCCACATTTATTTCCTTTATCTGTCTATTGTTGCATAACGTATGTTATTTAAAGTCAAATGTGCTCGACACATCGTCGAACAGATGCACGGCGCTTACGTCACGCTTAACTTCATCTCTGCAGCTTGATGAAATACAGCCACAGTGATATACTGTAGTGAATAACAGAGATTCATGACCACACGAGACAAGGCTCCACTCCCCCCCCCCGGGTATGTGTGAACGCCAGGGAGTCCAAGGGGTCGACCTGCATCCATTAGTGTCTTCCACCAGGTGTGAGTGATCGCCACAGCAGTTGTGCCAGAATCAGGAGAAGCAGCAGTAGAAGGATGAGGAGGGAAGTGAAGAGGAGACACAGGACTCCTCCCCCCTGTGGGATTCATCCACACAAGCGTCTGAGCTGCCATTCATTGCAGTGTTTCTCACCTTTTCTACACACACACACACACACACACATGCATTCACACTCCTGCGGTCCTGCGGAGGCGAGGACGCTCATATCAGCCACGTTCAATGTTTTTTTTTTCTCTCTCTCTCTCTTTTTCTGCTCACGGAACAAATGCCTGTGCTCTTGTGATTAAAGCTGCTGTCACTGGGTTTTCATCTGAGGCCTCCCCCCCCCCCCCTCACTCTCTCTCTCTCTCTCTTTTTCTAATTTTCCCAGCTCCATCCAGCAGCAGCTCCATCACCGCAGGCTTCGATGAATCGTGCTTCAGGAGAACATGGAGAACCGGCAGGGGACAAACACTGGTAACCGTCGTGATACTGAGCTGAGGGCAGAGCACCAAGGGTTATTAGAGGTGTAGATCATGGCGTGCGTGCGTGCGTGCGTGTGTGTGTCTCTCAGTTTTGTAGCTTTTG
The DNA here is from genome assembly GCF_022379125.1 of Scophthalmus maximus. Taxonomy (NCBI): domain Eukaryota; kingdom Metazoa; phylum Chordata; class Actinopteri; order Pleuronectiformes; family Scophthalmidae; genus Scophthalmus; species Scophthalmus maximus. The sequence goes on from NC_061516.1 coordinate 24,730,796, forward strand.
CCATGATTCCTATCTGGTGATCACAAGCGTCGGAGGGGGCGATGCGAACTCTGCAGGACGTTGTATATTTCACCACAGTGTTTCCAATTAATTACCTAGATTGTGTCGAATTTGTCCCGATACAGTTTCAAAATGATACGATTTTTTTTGCTTTGTCACACAACATCAACGCTCTCTAACTTAGTGTTTTGTGCTGTTGCGTCATTGTTCTCTTTGCGCCGCTCGGCTTGATACCGGCCCTGCTCTGTAAGAGTGAACTGTATCGCTCCATCTCCACACACCGTATATCAAAATGGATAAAATCAACGGGTCTGGAAAATAAGAAGCCAATGCGGATGTGCCTGAAGCCTGCATTCTCAGGAATCACCGGCAGAGGGCGACTCCACTGGTTGTTTCAATAGAAGTCTATGAGAAAGTGACTTTACTTTTGACTTGATCTATAACGTCAGTAAACATTTTCCTGAGGAGTTTATGGTTCAATCTCTAGTTTCAAGTCTTCTTCAATACAACGTGATCTTCATTTTGTAAATAATGGTCCATTTAGAGTCAAATTGATGATAAAGCACCGTAGTGTGGATACGGCTTGATTGAAAGTCGGTCCGTCCAATTGGTGCATGGGTGCAGGGGTGGGTGGGGGCTTGCAGTGGACTAGCTCTCAGTTAGACCACAGCCCCCGCTCAGACCTCTGGTTGCACAGGTAATGTGCTTTACATAAAATATAAAAGTTGTAAAAGCAACATAATACGAGAAGAAAGAGATTAAAACAGTAAAATAAAGGGAATGAAAATTAAAATGATAACGATAAGACAGTAAAAGTAACAGTGCAGTGCAAGAAATTAGTAATATCAGCTCCAAAAGTTCATCATCTGGAAAAGTTATATCTCCACCAAGTGTCGTGAAAAAACACACACACACATGCACTCACTGATGAAAACAATAGGACAAAAAAATATTAAACACGTTGTCATTGAGTGCAGCACTTCTGCAGCGGACGATACTGTGGGATGTTATATTTTTCTCCCACTTCCTGCGTCTAAAGTGATGCAAATGAGGGAAAACCTCGATCGTGGCGAAGTCGTCCTTTTGAAAGATTGCCGATACACTGTAAATCAGACGCCATAGATATATATATTTGACAGCTCATGCGGGCTGTTCTATGAGCTCACTATACACCACACTACATCTCCGAATACATCCCTTTTTTTTTCTTTTTTTTTTTTACAGCAAAGTGGTTACGAAGCATATCTGCCAGTTCCACTCAAGCAGAGCAAGCACGTATGTGAATTCTTACAAAGAGGAGCAATGTGTTTCCAAAAAGAATCAAACACGACCGTGCTGTGGTCAATAGATTATGTTCTGTGACAGGCCCAGCTCCACCGCATGATGGATTGTTCTGCATTACATTTCCAGTTCAGGTCCATCAGAGTTGTAAGTCGTGTTACACTGCAGAGCCCCGAACAACAGCAGACAGCCACCGGATTCCAAATGTAGAGGGAAAAGAATGTTGCCTGATTGAATTATTCAAATCTAGCTTGAACTATTTGTGTTTGGCTGTTTGACTAATATTGACTAATGGCACAATACGAGTTGGAAGAATTTGCTGTCGGACAGCAGTTTGTGTTTCTACGTTCCCTGGAGTCCACCGGGTCTCTGGTCCACAAATTACCAGAGTGCCCAGTAAACCGGAGAGCACGGTAAATAATGCCAATTAGCCCATTTCACACTTTTTAAAAGTGAACATTTTAAATGGTTTATTTATTTCCCGCTGTGCTCTGCAAGGCACGAGTATCAGTACGTGACGGAGAATAAACCAAGGTCCCTTCAATGCATTTCTTATTAAATGGTCTTTATGAGAAAAGCTTTTTTAAATCTAGTTTAGGTCTAACGACTCCTCGTCTACAGTTGAGACCGCAACAACAATTGTAAATATTGTTATTGTAGTTCTATGATTACAGGCTGAGTCACACACTGAAAGACTTTGCCAATAATCGTTGTGTATCTGCCACAATTCTTCTGGCAGATGCTTTTGACCAAAACGACCCTCAATAGCGGTGTGTTCACACCAAACTCGGAAAAAAATTACAGATAATGACATTGCATGCAAAGTCAATGCAAAAAAGCGAATTTCGTGTCACTAACGCAGAGCGACGTGGTTGGCGGTTGAATGTTGAATGAACTTATTGTAAGTCGCTTTGGGCTAAAGCGTCAGCCAAATGGATGTGATGTAATGGCGGGAATAACGCAAAACGTGAAATTTCGCTCGTGTTTTAAATATATTTGAACTTGAGCTAAATATATATGTGTTAGGCGATGTTTGCGAAAGCCAATTAGCGTTGGGATCCTCCCGAAGTCACTGACGTCCGCTTCAGAGAACGGGGAGCGGGTTGCGTTTGTTGTCTGAATAACTCACGCGGGTAAATATAAATGATCCGGCGGCCAAATTTGGGGCGAGTAAATTAATAATGAATAATTCACCAAAAGCGCAGCGTAAGAAAACACCAAACAAAAAGAACATCATGTCTAGTGCGACAGTACACGTGGCCTGGGTGGTCAAGAAATTAAAAATACAGCCGGATGAGAGGAGCGTCTATTTGTACAGATTTATATACTATCATATACTAAAGTGTGTCATTGGCTTTAACAGGCAAACATTAACTGTGGTTTTTTCAGGCTCCCTTAAAAGGGTGAAAGAAAAACTGCACAACAAAAGGTAAAAAAAATAAATATATATATATATATATATATATATATATATATATATATATATATATTGAGGGGGAACCTCTGGGAAATCAATTTAGAGACAAATCATCTGTCCTCAGACAGATTCGAGTGCGATCGGGGCCGTAGACGGCAGCGGCTACTCGTAAATCTCTTCCTCTTCCCACACTGGCGTCTTGGGAGGTGAATCCTGATAACTGCACCGCCGGTTGTGACACAACACACTGTAGCATCAAGCTGTGCAACGGACGAGCCAATCGAAACCATGAGGTCCACCAGGTACTGCACACAAGTCAGGGAGCAGAAACGCTGTTTACTGATTGGACAATGACCCTGAAAGAGTCGGGGGGGGGGGGCGCTCATGGGACGATTCTTCTTCACGTGTACAACTGAGTCCATTGTGCTTGGGAACCATTTGTTGCACCTCGCCTCTTAAGAGCATCAGGTTTTTTCGCCTGCCTTCGAGTGTCAATGCATTTCTACAATATTATAATATTACAAAACGCTTTGCAGTGTTTTGAACATCTGATAATCCCTTTAAACACGTGATCCTGTTACTCAAACTGGACTGGATTTCATTGTGTCACTGAGCGTTTCCAAGGCCGCAGATATCGAGCGGTAGTCAGTACGCGGTGGACCTGGTAACTTTGTGTATTTATATGGATTTCCTTATATTCTTAGCATAAAGTAATCATGCTGATTCTCTGCCACGTCACCCTAACCATCACCCTGGCCTGTACAAGTTTAACCGTGCGTTTAAAACCTACAATGCTCTGGGCGGAAAAAACAATTAGCGGCGTACCGTCTGTCACCAGTAGAGGCGCTATTTTAGGAAACGGTCGACCGTTTGTCGAGGACTCGTTGGCAGGGCTCAGCATCTGCTAGAGGACCGACGATTGGCTGAGACTGTAGATCTCCGTGAGACGATTAAGTGTGTGAAATAAAACAGAACGGCGGCGACAACTGAAATGTGGCAATGAGCCAGCGGGCTGTGGATCATTTTCAATACTGTTCTCTCTGGCTCAGGCGTAGACCGACATGCTGTTGCTTTCTGAATTATTACGCTGCCAGTGAAGGGCAGGTCTTCTAACGACACTCCTGCAACACAGCAGAAAGCCCCTCCACCCCGCTCTGCGTTGGAGATACAATAGCTGAAGGTTCAAGACGCCCTTCAGAACTGATCGGTTTGTCCTACCTGCCTTCACTTATAGCGGAGCCATGCATCAATCTGACATCGCAGATTAAAGCGTTTGACAAACGCTTTCTCTGTGACGTCCACGCGTCGAACAGCCTCTCGTTCACAGTATCGCCCTCGATTCAGAGGCAATAAAGGGACCAAGTGCTTTGGGGCCTTTTCATCTGCTTGACTGAAGGTTTGTTTTAACAATGAATTCTCAACAGACTCATGAAACAACATAAAAAATCTTTTTATTTATTAATTGATGGTGTCATTTGAACCCTAAGGGGGACGGAGCTTTTCGCAGTTCGGGGCTCTGGTACCATCTGCCCGGGGAAATCAGGTCGGCTGACTCTGTAGTTTCTTTCAAGTCCCTTCGACACACTTTTGTCGGAGAGCATTTTCTGATTAACATGAATTTAAATTCTCTTTGAACGGTCTTTTAAAACATTGATAACTATTGTCTTTTAAATCGGACGATTTTATGATTTATTTGTCGCCTTGTTGAAGCACTTTGTAATCTGCGTTTTGAAAAGTGCTCTAAAACTAAAGATTGTTATCATCATTATTAGAAAATCTGCTTATGTCAAAAATGAACTCTGAATAAATTGGGGTAAAGTGATGGAAAGAAATTTTAGTTAGGTAACATCTAACGTCTTAAATTAAAACTACATTGAAACTGATGAAAATTTGGAGGCTCTTAAGCAACCGTTACATACGTTGCCCACTTTCAAATCTTTCGTCCAGTGTTTCCTCTCTTTTTAGCTACGCTTTGGTCTCCTCCAACTTCTGAGAGAAAACGATCTGTAAATGAATCGTTGATTTGCACCACGCGTTGAGTGGGTAGTCGCTGACTCGTCTGTCTGTCACGTGGTCCTGGGCAGGTGGTGCACAGTGTGTTTATGAGACCTAAAAATAAAAAGAGAGTGAATCATAAAGTATATCTTTTTGGCCAGACAACCAAAAAAGAGGGCTGGAAGATTCTGAACCACTCTGTAACGCTTGGGTTCGTGATGATATGCGTTGGTGCCACACCTCTCACAGCGCACATTTCACATTATTTCATCCGTTGTTGATGATCAACTTTGCAGCTTCAAAATTAAAGGGGCAGCAAGCAATTTTCAATCCGATACACTTTTTTTGTAAAAGTCAGTGAATGTTTCCTCACGGTCCGCTAGCTGCCGGTTCTGCGTGTATGTGGCGGAAAGAAATGTCATTCAGATTTTTCGGCACAGCCCTGGCTCTGTTAAGTGAAAACCACCCCACGTGCTCGCGACTCAGGCGTTTTGGCCACGTGGTAAGCGACTCCTATACCCGAGGCTTTGGGGTTCGAGCTCAGACGAATGCAGTCAAAAAAATCGACACCAGACAATCTTTCTCCGAAATTGCTTACTGCTCCTTTGACTCAAATATCCCTTCTTTTTTGGTGACATTTTTTGTCACGCACGGTATTTAAGTTTGAGGGAATTATATTTAAGTCCTAATTTAAACTAAAGGAAAGTAACCATCTGCTCTGACACACTCTCTCCCTAAATGAAATGTGTGTTTAGATGAAACAAATGTATATTTGGAGCAATGAAGCAGCAAACACCTCTAGTACAAGCAGGCACAACTGCAGCGTACAGCACACTGCGCCATGAATACGTTTCATCCGTAGCCAGACAGGAACGCGTGGGCTGATTAACCCTTACACCACGGATTTCGGATGTGAAATGAATTAACCTGATTTGTCGCTTTACAGTCAGTGCACTGTAATTATGCTTATTCAGTGTAGCATCACAGAAGGGATAAGGCATGGGTTTAAATTTAAAAAAAAAATTAATTGGACATTATCAAAGCTTTGTTTTATTATAAATCTGTGTGTTTAAACCAGATCTCAGACAGGTCACGTATATATAAGAGGACAAATAAAGGTTTACCTCCAACACCGCTAATTAGCCAAATCAGTGCGAAACGTCTAACTGCCTCATTATGGTTTTAATAATGCACAATGAGAAATTAAATATTAATTGCCATATCATTAGGTGCTTATTTACTGAGCGGAGGAGGAGGCGACTGCATGCATTTTTAAAAAGGGACTTTTAAATGGGAATTAGAAAATGACTATAGGAATGGAGGAATGGGGGGGATGCCTTTCAGGGTTAGACTTCATTCATTAACCTTCACTTAATATTAGCTGGGGTCACTGGGAACATGCAGAATTAATCTGTAATCAAGTGAGTCGTGCTTCTGCTTCCACAGACAACACTCACGGTCCGGAGATCGGAGCTGTCAACAAGTGAATTTAAATCTGCAATACACTTATTCACAGAAGTGGAAATAAGAAGTATACAACTCTGTGTGGGAAGAAGTTATTGCTTCTTGCCCTTCCAGCTTCTTGATTATATAACAAGCGCAAACGATTAGTTTTGTAATTATTTGATCATAAATCAAAGTATTGGACGAAATTAAATTGCAGCCTGGTGGTGCTGGATAAAAAATTAGGGGTTCACCAGTCTTACAATAATTCCTCCTGAGGTGAAAGTGAATGTCTGTACTGTAAGATAAATGGCAACCAATTCAATGGTGAGCAAGACGAGATCCATCCTTCCATCGCTCTCACAGCGCTTCTTCCTTTGTGGGTCACAGGGGGGCTGGATCCAATCCCATCCCCGGATAAGATCCATCAGTTAAAGCCACAGAACGTCAAACCTCATGGTGACGCTACAGACGAAAAAACCAGGAGGATCGACAAAGTCAGTGACCTTCCTCCTCTGGGAAACATGAATGTCTGAGTGACATCTCCTGGTGATCCATTCAACTGCTGTCGAGATATTTCGGTCTGGACTTGACAAAGCGACGCTGCCATGCCCTTGTTTTCATTGCGTCGATTCTGCAAAGGACTTTGTGTTACATTGCTTGTGTGACAATTGCTGAACTAATATAGTCTGATTGATTGATTGGTTGGTTGATTGATTGATTGATTGATTGATTGATTGGTTCCTCAATAATTAACATATTGTTGTCTGTGGTTTTTCGTTGGAGCCCTTTATGAGCTGAATCTTCTTTTCCAATTTGCCTCTGGCTCGGCTGTTAGAGTGATAAATTGCGTAAACTGGTAAGTAAATTATGTTGTCCTAGAATTTTTATTTTACTTAAGTATGATATGGTCACTTATTTCAAATCACCGTGGAAGGATGAATTAAAATAAAAGCCACACACACAGCTGCTGCTAGTTCCAGTGCTCTCCCTGGTTTTCTTCCTTCAGCATCAGCTCACAGAAACAAATCCCAAAAATGTGGTTTTGACGTTAGAACAATATTTCAAAAAATAATATTTTCATATATAAAATATTTAGTTGTAAGGATGAGAGTTTAAGGGCATAAGGGCAGTGAGAAATGCCTCATAACCTTTTTTTCACAATTTTTTTGAAGCCTAATAATATAGATTTAGATAAAATAGAATATAGATGCCAATACCAATAGTAGGGAGAATTTCTGATACCGATATATCAGCTGGTATACATTTACAATAATACAATAAATTTGGCAAGGATTCCTAAGTTGTTGTGATCCAACCATTATGACAAAGATATGTTATTAAAGCTTGATATTTTACAGTTTAACCATAAACTTTATGTTAAAAAACAATAAATAAAAATAAATCACAAATTCAAGCAAATATATAGAACTTAAATTAAGAAAAATAAGGGGTCGTAAATTCAACATGGTCTCCTCAAAGGATGTATATAATGGAGCAGTACTACTCGGGTTGTCTTTGGGAAGCCCTTCAACTGAACTGACTCAAACAAGACATACATTTTGATCTGGTTTCACACAAGTATGTACAAGTAACATAAATATTGATATAAGCATTAGTAGGATTAGAATGATAAGGCGTTTCGGTCGAGCGCAGCTTCGTGTAGTTTTGCAGTAGAGCCCGCTCCAGTGGCTCGATGGCACGAATAAAGTTTGGTGGCAAAGATGAATTATTTGTCTTTCGTTGAACAGACGAGTGGAGGGCGGAACCAGTCTGAAGTGCTCCGCTCTTCAGATTCCCGTCTCTCTCGACGTTTCTCACATGGCTGGTGTGTAATTGGTCCATTTGCGCTGAGCCCCATTGTGATTGGTGGATCTGACATCAGGCCCCTGGGCCTCAATGATCTCAGTGACACTTGCGTTTTCCCACAGGACGACAGTCAAAGACACAAACGCAGCGTGCTCTCCATTAATAATGAAAGGGTTAGACGGCGGATACGCATGGAGAAGAAACGTCTTCACGTACTTTACTGTCGGCGCTTCCCAGAGACACTCATCGACCAGAGAATGGGGAATCTGACAGGGGGAAAAAAATGCTTATTGTGTGAAAGCACATACTAGTATTCCAGTATATTCTCCCTCATGAAGTGGGATAGATGAAACAGACACAAGCTCGGGAAGTAAAATAACATTTTTGGTCAATAAATAATTGTACCACAGTATGCATTACAGAACAGGGCCAAGACTCCAGTGAATGCCTGCAAGACACCAAACCCGAGTTTATGCAGCTCGTGCCATAAATAGAAACATGCCACCCCCTGTAGGCTAGAATTCACCCCCACCCCCCTTTCTAAATTCAAGGCTGGCCTAATCCCTCACTGAGCCGAGAGTTGCACTGCACTGGAAGGGAGCGCTGCACCGGGCGAATGTGATCCTGCCACGACGACAGCAACGGAAACCGAGGCCACGAAGTGTGGCGTATATGTGACCGTCCTATATACCGGCTGAGTGTATCAAATTTGTTTTTCATACAGGGACAGTGTGTCTGTGAGCTGCCTGAGCTGTTTGGCCGTCGTCCAATCTGCTTTTTACAGCAATTTGACTTTGTGCCTATTGTGTAAGCAAAGACAATATGCACTGGACAGTGTTTACACAATTAGATCCACTAGTGAAAACCAGCTGAGCTGTGGTTTAGCCTCTCGTCACACAGATGGCGTGTTATATATATGTATATATGTGTATATATGTATGTATACACATGTGTATATGTATATATGTATGTATGTATATATGTGTGTGTGTATATATGTATGTATATATATATATATAAAGCGACGTAAACAAAGCCAGGATGAGTCACGTTTGGGACTGGAGGTATAAATAGATGCCACATTATTTTTGCAGCGACCGATGAGCACACTTGGAGGCTAAATTAGCCACGTTAGCAACTGTGCTGAAGTCCGGCTGCAAAGGCAACGAGGTTTGTCCACAACCTCGAAAATAAAAATAAAAACAGACCTCATACCCAGCAGAGGATTGAATAAGTAAGTCATCAATCTTATGCAGATTTGAAAAAGGTAAATTTGTGATTTGTGGCTAAAGGACAGTAATTGACTTACTGGGCAGAATGAAAATATTTTGTTTCATATGTCTTAAACAAAAACCTCTGATTTGACAATGACTCAAGACTTAATCATAGATTAATCATATCAATGATTCCATGGCGTGCATTAATTAAATGCAGTCCAATTCACTTAAAGAAAATTCTAATTACAATTTTAACCAAAGCTAATTAACTGCGGTTACTGCAAGAAGCACAGTCCTCCAAAATAACAATTACAACCGTACCACGGGCAGCGTGTTCGATCATCACCAATGCAAATTCTGTGCGAACGGAGTCATCTTTGGCAGCACATGTTATACATTAATAAAGCTGCATATTCTCAGTTCGTGAGTCCACACCTCTTGTTCGGCGAGGTCGGTGTGGACAGTCCGAGCGGTCCTCTCCATCATCACAGTGTCTGTGTGCCGGAGTGGACGGAGCGAGTGAGAACAGCTGATTCACCGTGACTTGCATCCTATAAACTTAATATCTATCTTTTGGAATGTGCACCGGTCAATATATCAAATCATTAATCACACTTGGAGAAACTGGTCATTGTTATTATTTTCCTCTAAATCCTTTACGTTGTCATGTTTTCCACTTGCTGGCAAGTCTCAGACGATAAACCTGACAGTGAGATTGATTTCATCGGAGTTGAATCTGCAAATTCATAACTGAAAACTGGAGGTGTGGAGGGAGACAGACATGAGCATTTACCAGGCAGACAGGCGCTCACAACTAGACGCTTATGAGTTCCAATGCTGGAAAGCGGGAAAGTCGGATTTAGTGTTTTTGACGTTTGACCCATGAATCTGAAAATTCGTATTTTTCAGCTTGTGCTGCCTTGAATTGGACCTTTTTTTTAACGTACTGCTGTGAGTCTTTCTTCATTGTCATGCAGTGTGTTTCCATATCCACCTGTTTATGAAGGTACATTTTTACATTGCATATAAATATAGTGAAAACAGCAAAAATTTATATTACAAAAAACAATTGTTTGTGGTTGAAAAGGAGATGAAAACAAAAAAACAAAACAGATATAGCAAATAAATCATCACCAATAACAACAGACGATGAGACGTAAAGATCACTTAAGCTTGGTACTGTAACATTCCTCATATTTGTACATGAAATAAAAAAAATTACCACATGTTCCACGTTGTTTTACCAACGTTTAAGCTTCGACTGCTGCTCTTTAAATCAACTTGTTGCTTCGTCCTTTTCTCCAGTGTTTTAAAGGCAACTCATTGTATGCAACCGCTAATATCAATTTACAAAACTCAAGTAATGTTGCCTTTCAAGATTCAAGAGCAGCAGGTAACAGACGTGTCAGTCATACTCATCGCCTATGACTGACACGAGTGGTTTTCTGTATATAGTAGAGAGCTGAAGAGCAAGATATGTTATTTCCATGATGATTGATGAGCAATGAGCATCAAATGTCATTGTTCTGTTTCGTCTTGATTGCCACATGTGATTGGTCATTGTTCCTTAGCGAATCAGATCATTGTCACCGTCATCTGCGCCCAACCCTCCCATTGTATTTCCAATAATGTGTCTTTATTAAACACGTAAGAATCTTATGGACTATTCTTTGTGTATTTTTCCTGTAATATAAATCAACCCAAATACTCTCCTGCATGCGGAAATTAAATAACTAAATCTCCCTCAAGGTACCTTGATGTAGAAAAATAAAACTGAGGCATCGCCGACACAAATTGGCGACTGAAAACTGAGTAAATAAAACTGATCTGTGTTATTTCCAAGACATAAAAGGAAACATCTGATGTGTTATAATATATATGCAATATGTGGTGATTTGACTGTGAATATATTTTAATTGTCAAATACCATGTTTTCAATGTAACACAGTCGCCACCCTGAGTAATTGGTGAATCAACTGTGGCCTGCCGTGTAAAAAGCTAAATTTTGCATTTTACATGAATTCAGTCTTCAGCTGACAGATCGTTTCCGCTGCTCCAAGAAAAAAAGAAAAAGAAAAGGTCACTAATACAGAGAGGCGGACACACGCGCACGTGGTTTCTTATGGCTCCGCTGGTCACACACTCGAACATGAACACTTCATCTCATCCACACACACACTCTCCACTCGTCTTCATCCGCCCCCCAACCCCGATCTGGAGGGAAGGGGAGTCCGAGAGGCAGATATGGAGCCTCGGTGTCGGGTTGTTCCTCAGCTCCTTATCCAGACAAACGTCCTCTGCTCCACAGAGCGGCTCCGCTCAATCGGCTCTGTTGCTCGCCGTGTGTTTGCTCATATATATTACAGTTTGTGTTCGCGGATCGCCCAACTGTGTTGTATATTAAATATTAAGCGTTCAGCTATCAGGCGAAATGTGTTCGACCCAGGCAGAAATACTTTGTGCCATCAAACAGCATTTATGTCAAAACGCACTCAGCTAAATAATATACAGTATGTAGCTTATGTTTAATGCATTTTCCGGCAGATGGATATATATATATATATATATATATATATATATATATATATATATATAAAAAGCAGAATTTCTAACTCTAGCACTTGGGTTTGGTGTAATTTTATGTTTTATGTTATTTGCTGGCAATCTCTGCACCCAGCAGCACATGGAAGGCGGAACATTATCGCCCATCAGCTGTTTTTATGAAGATCATTTAGCTCATTTGGCAAAAGCTTCGCAGTAAATGAAAGTTGGGCTAAAATCCGGGCGACGCTGCATCTAAAAAGTTGATTAATTTGCCGATTATCCGCGCTGGCACTGCGCTGGTGCGTGCACAGACATTTCACTGATTCGGTTCGACGGCGGCGTGATCATTGAGAAGATCCATTTTAACTTTGAAACGCAGTAAAAGCTGCACAGCCCGTTGATCGGCCAGGGAGCCCAGATAAAAAAATGTTTTGTTCTGAAAAGTGCAGAGCACCTTTTTCCGACAGGCGCTCACAACTAGACGCTTATGAGTTCCAACGCTGGAAAGCGGGAAAGTCGGATTTAGTGTTTTTGACGTTTGACCCATGAATCTGAAAATTCGTATTTTTCAGCTTGTGCTGCCTTGAATTGGACCTTTTTTTTAACGGACTGCTGTGAGTCTTTCTTCATTGTCATGCAGTGTGTTTCCATATCCACCTGTTTATAAAAGCACATTTTTACATTGCATAAAAAAATAGTGAAAACACAAAAAATTGCACCACCAATTGCACCGCCGTCGTGTACTTCAACCCTGTGGCGGAGATATGGCTCAATCATAGTGAGCGAACACATCTTTCAACAAGATATCATAACTCAAAATGTGCGGCGCAAAAATCCGATCCCGCCCCAGTTTCTCTTTTCACCGGCGCTGCATGGGCAGCGTTCTTTGCCTCGGTGACCACCACCGTGTGGTGTGACAACAACTGAGGCATCGATTACGCGCGTAAGGTGAGGGAGCGAGACGGGCCCATCCATCACGCCGGAGACGCCAGGCCGTCTGAATTGGCAGCTGTCTCCGCCGGCGCTCCCTGAGACTCGGGAGGCTTGTTAGACATTACGATGCAAAGCCGCAATGTTTTCCGTCACGCCCAAAGCTATGGACGAGCCTTTCCCTATCCTGTTTAAGGCCACTATGACATGGTTTTGTTTCATTAACATCTGAGGTCCGTCCGGAGGAAACTTCTGAAAGCATCAGTATCTCTTCAACACATGTCATGAGCAGTCGTGCAACAAAGGCCGCCTTCAATCCTCCAGACATGTCACTTAGTTTAGGTCCAACTTCGAGGTGCACTGACCAATTTTTCGCTGCCTTATGAAGTTTGCGTGGCTAAAAGCGTAAGCAAACATATCCACAGTCACATGTCCAGCACACAAAGAGCAACACTGGCCCGCAGGTCATTTCAAGTATGTCATGTCAGGATAAAATCCAGACGATGTGATTCAACTTTTGTTAGCCACACCACCAGAAGAGCAGTTTTGAATGCGATCAAAGATCAAACCCTTCTCCAGCATTTCCGTGCTAACTATCCACGGACACGGGGATGACCCGCCAATTCCGACAAGACAAAGTTTTTTTTTATCCTAATAAAACTCCACTTCATGCGACGATTTTCTTCACTCACATGGATCATTTGTTGAGGGATCAGATAACACGACGGGGGAGGAGACGGCTAACGTCAGTGTAATTTCATGCCATTGTCTCATTGTCAACATTGGTCGTTGTGTGCACAACTTTCCTCCCTTTCCTTTTCCGTCTTCTTTTTCTGTCCGCAGTTCGGTGGCCGACTTTTGCTGAAAGCAGCTGTAAGAGTTTTGAGACTGAAGCCGTCAGCAGACCTTTCACATTCAGCCAAGAAATAGGCTATGAGAGGAAAAAGAAAGCAGATCCGCAGCGCTACATACATTGTTTTATTCCACAGGCAGTATCCAGTGCATGTCATCGTCTATATGGGAGTTAAAAGGCCGGTGAACGCGGGTTAACGCTCACACAGAGACAGACTTCTGAAAACCAGACTTTTCCAGGACACATTCAAAACTTTTTCAAGAAGAATCGAATAAAGAGTGCGTACCGGAACACTGAACAGAAACTTTGCGCCTTCAACTTTGATTCACTGTAATGAATATTGCAATGCACGAATAGGGCCAATTAAAAAGTCTAATTTCTCTATCAGAATACGCTATTAACAATAACGCTGCGTAATTGTTTGGTGGAAATTATCCAGCTCCAAAATAGGTCTTGGACTTAAAGCTTTTTTGGGGTTTCGTCACGACCAGAGTGAGATTAATATTAATGCGTCCTTAGATGTGAGAACAGTTTCTAATTTAGGAGCCGGGTGAAATTGTCCTATTCAGGTCACAGAATGTGCTCAGCCAATTTCAATGATTAAACCATTTGTGGGACGTTTCTCTGCCATGTCCTTCCCAAAAATTTTTTAAAAAAGAAATATATATATAAATATATATATATATATATATATATATATATATATATATATATATATATATATATATATATATATATATATATATATATGAGCCTTTCTTTAATGAAAGACTGTCAAAAAGCATATACTGCATATTCATATGGTGGGAACAGTCATTTGCAAGATAACATCAGTGTCTTTGCAGTGAGCAAAGCTATAGCTGTTTCTTCGTGGGTTGAACCATACGGAAAATGTCCGGATGTTTTCCCGAGTTTGTCATTCACATGTGAAGAACGCAGCAGGAGATTAATCCAGGTCGGGTGAATCTTTCGGAGATTTTTCAGCCGTTTTTGGAACATTTTCCGGAAATTTTACTAAAAGCCCCTCTGGAAGAGTTCAGAAAAATGTCTGGACTTCCGTCAAAGTCATTTTGATTGTTTGTGCAGTATAGTTAATTAATCAGTTGACACGAAAAACTGTGAGAAATCCTGATTTTCCACTGTGGCTCTTCATCGGGATAGGCTGTAAAATTCCGAGTGCTTGTATTCATGATTCTGAATGATGGTGGGGGGGGGGAAGACTCCAGCGCAGCATATGGCTTTGTTTAAAAAAGGAGCCTTTAATGTTCGAAATAGCCAGACGGGGAGATGCAACCCGGAAAACAAAGCCAAGTCCTCCAAGGCAAACCAACAGTAAATGTGGGTCAGTGCAAATAAAGTACATAATAGCAGAGGGAAACAGCACATCACACTCCTACTGGCTGATGTATTCCCTCCCTGAAATAGTCAGTGTATTTTTTTAATTATTTTGTTTCGAAACATCTTTCCAGTTCCTTCATTAGTTCCTTCCTTTTTGAAATTCCAGCCTCATTTCCCCGTCAGCTGATTGGTTAAAAAAAATCTGCCTGTGAAATCACGGCGTCTCCGGCAGTAATTGCCCTGGCAGCCGACAGATGTGCTTTAAAGCAGAAGTGGAGAAGGGCTGAGTTGTTGCATGAGGACGGCGAGCTGGAGTCGGCACACCGAGCCCGATAACAAGCGCAGTGCAGAGTCAATCCATGTTGTTTAGGGGACACTTTGAAAACTTCAAATGAGTGGCGGCAGAGGCTATTTTGACGGTTTTGGCGCCGAGATGAGAGGATTCTCCAGGTAATGATGTGTCGGCTGTGCAGCTGATCTGAAGTCAGGTCATTTTAAAAGAGAGGAAAAGAAAACGGGGGGGGGGGGGGGGGGGGAGACTTTGGCAGCTACTGGAGCTGTTTGCAAAATAACGCACCTTCTGGTCAAAGTGCACAACGTGTCCGAGGCACGCTGGACAGTTGGTCTTTTGAAGAGTTCTTTGATCACGTCATCATCAAAAAACACTGTCGCCTAAGCTGTCCACCATCCCACCATCCCACCATCCCACCATCCCATCATCCCACCATCCCACCATCCCACCATCCCATCATCCCATCATCCCACCATCCCATCATCCCACCATCCCACCATCCCATCATCCCATCAACACACCATCCCACCATCCCATCATCCCATCATCCCACCATCCCACCATCCCATCATCCCACCATCCCACCATCCCACCATCCCATCATCCCATCAACACACCATCCCACCATCCCATCATCCCATCATCCCACCATCCCATCATCCCACCATCCCACCATCCCATCCGGCCATGAGCTGAACCTCACGCTGGCTCTTTTTCATTGGCCATCCAATTTGAGCGCCCCATGTGTCTAAACTGATACGGATTCACAGCCACAAGAAACACAACTACCTCCATTAATAACCAGCCAATAAGAAGACCTAGTCATGTGACAGAGAAAGTGTGTAGTTTTTTGTATGGTACAGTGATTTTGTACATTGCAAACAAGTAAACAATAAGCTGCCGTCCAAACATTCTGGATTCCCCACACGAGCTCTTTTTGCGTTGATTGGCGCAACGCACAAACCTATCGTCGGGAAGAGTTGCATCACGGCTGAGATGAATCAGTAAGGTTGGTGCCAGGGGAACACCTTGTGGCTGAACCGCGCAGGCGGGGAGGCAAATGTGCTTCAACTCACATGAGGTCACCATGTGTACTGTAGTTGTATGATATTCACGTTTCTTTACGAGATCTGAAATCTTTGTACTATACTCTCTAGATCTTTTCTTTTTGAAAGAAACCTGGTTGATGAAGAGAATGTAGTTGGGTTTCCTTTTTGAGCTCTGGCCCTAACTCCAGCACGGTGGGTGGCTGTAATGCACCTTGTATGCTGGGTGTCTCGCAGACCAGAACTCATTTTTTGTCCCGCTCCCTTTGTGTTTTCAGCAAGGTGCTGCCTGAACAGTTGTCGGGTGTTGCAAACCCCAGTGAAAGTGGTCAGAAGAGCAAAACCTTATAATACCAATAATGCTATGCATATACAACCATGCACTTACATACATGCATAAATTGTGGAGGCCATGAAAACAAAACAATAAGACAAACAAACAAAACCACAATGACCGTCTAAGAAATAACCATCTTTTGTTCATGCAATTATGGAAACAGAGGACTATGGTTTGGGCTGGTAATCATGTAAAATCTGAGGATGTCATCTGTAGCATAGCAATGAGCCAGTGTCGTCGTGAATTGGAGTCACAGTTCAGAACCATAATTTGTCATCACTTTACATAGATAGTGGAACTGCACCCCTTGAAATCGGGCGCAATTACGTGTGGCCTGGCCTTTAACCTGCAGTGACTGATTAGTAAAAGTCACAATTGGACAGTCCTGGAGAATCATTTTTAGCTGATTAAATAAGTCCATAAAAGCTCACGAGCTACTGAGCAAAGAGCTCTGTCCATACTCCATTTAAAATAAAAAACTTTTTGGAAATAACTGAAGGTCTGCGATGGAAGTGTGACCTTAATTGTCCTGCACCCAGATACAGCAATTAAACATCACACGTGTTGACATCCATGTGACTTGGCCTTAACGTTGGGTTAAGTTGTTCCTCTATAAAGAAAGAGATATGCTTTCATAAGACACAAGGGGCCCAATGGCTACAGTCATAGTTTAGTTTTAAGTGTCGGCTGACGTTGTTGGAAAATCAATCACATGATTAAATTTAAGAGGCAGAAAACGACCACGGAGAGATGCAAGAAAAAGGACTGCCCACAGATTGATGGGCGTTTTGTATCTCTTTCAGTGTGCTGGCCTGAGGAGAGATGCGGTGGGGGGTCCACTTGTCCGTTCCCAGGGGTCCAGTGTCTCAGAGGCCGTCCACTCGTTAAATTGCATCAAATTTCATCAGTGAAGTGTGTTTTCTGTCAGCGCTTCGGAAAAGCAAAGCAAGTCTCCGAGCTCCGACACAAAACATGACGTCAGCAGCGAAGAGGGAATCGCTTTGTTCACAGATCTGCGTTGGCGCCTGTGGAAACATTGGTTCATTCATTTTTTGCTGAGTTGTACAAGCAAAACTCCTCTCTGTTGGATTTACGCAGACTCGTCTGTATGCATGATTTATGGTGGTGTAGCAAACTCTAAACTGAACAAAGAGATGTTCTTTTACTTGGAACATTGGAGGATACAACGAATATACTGCCAACTTTCATTTTAGACCAGAACATTCAGGGGTTTATAACATTGCAGTTTCACCTGATGGCCATGACAGAAGCTAATGACTTAGCAACATTTGTGAATGTATGCTGCGTTCCATTGTACCTCAGAACTCGGCATTACCGACCTCTGAGTCGGAAGTTGCTACTGGAACCCCCCGCCCTGAAGGCCGTAGGATTTACTGTTTTACTGTGTCTCATTAGATTATTACAATTACTGTGAAGTGGTTTTTGGAACAGTGGCTGGCAGGCGTCCATCTTGTTCTTCGACTTCCGAACATGTGCAACTGGAACGCAATCAACCTGTTCGGTGTATGATGACATTCCAACGGCAGGTTCCGAGGAATAATAGCTATTAAGTGCAGGGAAAATGAAATCTGGCGGAAAATTGTTAAAACCCACGTCAGTTTATCACAATTGAAAACACTTTTTTTTTTTCTGTTTGCACAGAATAACCGTCCAATCCCAGGCGCAGCCCCAGACGGGCTGTGTGGCTCGCGCTCATTACCCCGGGCAATCAGTCTCCTCCGTGTTTCTGTCGAAAAGCCTCTCACCTCTCATCAGCTGCTTCCTGAAGCTTGTCTTCCTGGAAAAACAAAAAAACCGCAGAGAGGCACAGACGCAGGCTAATTAGAACCTAATTAGTTCAAACTGCTGCACTAAAAATGTCAACAGCGTGTTAAACCACCACATTAGACGGGCGCTCCAAAAACAACACGGGCGCAAACGTGGGTGAGACTGAAGTGATTCAGGGGCAGAGAGAATCACATGACATCCTTTTCCTTGTCTGCACACACTCCCGGCCTGGAAGTCCTCCCGCCTCTGCCTCTTCCCCTCTCCACCTGTGTGTGGAGGTTGGCAGAATTAATGACCAGCTAAATTTATGACGGAAAGTTATGAATAATGTTTACGTATTAATCATTCATGGTGGCCAGCCAAGCACGCAGACTACTGCTCCCCTGGAAAATTACAGGCTCAGCCCGGCAACATAAATTATCCATTCGATTTCGATCAGCCTCCTCCGCGGCGCAGCAAGCCGCAAGCCAGAGCCGGAGATATCTCCAGGAGAAAATACGGACGCATTGCGAAGTCCGGTGTGTCCGATCGCATCACTGACGGCTCCCGGGGAGAAGATGCAGCAGCGCTGGCACACAATCCATCATGTGTTTTGGTTTCAAAATTATGAACGTGCTAACAAATCAATCAAATGAAAAATGTGATATTTTTCTGCTGATGAAATCAAAGCCATAGTTCCCATGAATCCCTTTTGCTTCCCATGGCCTTTCCTGGGATACGCATGTCGGAAGCGCTTTTTCCACATCTGCCTTTTCCAGAGGCTCTTTAGTTTAGTTCGTTGCTCACTGTGTGAACTTAGCAACAAGTCCTCCAACTCATACGATGGACCATTTCGTACGTGGTACAAACGACCGAATCGACCGTTTCCTTAAAGTAGCGCTTCTGCCGGTGACGGGAAGTACGCCGCAAATACTTTTACGCCTCAAGAGAATTGTGGCTTTATTTCATTCCCCTGTTTAAACGCACAAACATTACACACTAATTCATATATTTTCCTTTTTGTTCTTTTGCAGCACGCAAATACAATGTGTAAATATCTTATGTGCAATGTGTGGGACTAAGAAATGTTTGCGCGCAGTGTTTCCTCGTGTTCGAAAGAGTCGTCGTCCTAAGAGTCTGCGGCATTTTCGCATTGACTGTGAAAAAGGGTAGGGGGACCCAGATTGACTGTGACGGCGCCGGTTTAACCCCGAAACATCTGAATCATCACCTGAGTGGGATTCAGAGAGAGGGAGGGAGGGAGGGAGGCAGAAGTCAAAAGGGAACAGGCCGGCTGCGGAAAATCCTCGCACTTTTTAATGTTACTGGTCCAGCGACACAAGCGGGGCGGGGGGGGGGGGAGCCCGGCACAATAATTAGTTTCACAGGAGCCGTGTGTTTAAGAATGATAAGCTTTGCTTTGGGTGAAGTGGAGTCAGCAGACGAGTGTAGCGGCTCGTTATCTGCACAGAGCAGAGGGAGAGGAGGACACGGCCGTAATAACTTTGAGAGACAGAGGTTGAAGGGGATGGAGGGAGGCTGCAAGTTGGCCAGTGTTTAAAAAAAACAACGCGTTGAGATCAGGATCTGCCACGCATTTCCCCTCAAGCGCTGCTTTTGCTTCGGACCGGTGCATTTGTAATGGACGTTATGTCCATGATGGGACGGCCGCCCGCCCGCCTGTGTCGGCCCCTTTTTTCTTTATAATAAAGTGTCTGTGCTCGTGCGGCCGGCAGCTTCCGCCGCCGCCGTCGCCTCAAGGACGCGGCGCGAGCCGGAGCCGCAGAGAGAGCACACGGCTCCCTGGTGCTCACACACGCTAGCATCAGCGCCACGCGTCCACACTCATTATTCACGGTGCGTCGCGGCTGCGGAGCTGCTCGCGATGCAGCGCGTGTCAGGACGCGCTCGTCAAGTACGCCCGACCACCGTATGACGCGAGGAAGAGAAGCAGGGGAGGGCGGAACGTGGACGTGGCTGCTGGGAAATCGCTGCGAGCTGCACGCTGAGATGATTTCATGAAGAAACCATTTAACGACATAGTGCTGACTGGGAGATGGCTGGTTGGGCAGATATTTAGAATATGTTCATTTTATATATCCAACAATGTATGGATATTTAAAAAAAACAATACATGTTCCTTATGATTATTTTCACTGGTCCTTTTAAAGGAAAAATCAAATAATCGATTGATTCCGTCAATAGCCGCTGATTGATTTCGTCGTTTTACTTCATTACAATCATTTGACAAATGCTTTTGTCTAAAGCAACTTATCTTAATTTCATTGAACTTCCACAGTCACAAAAGCTTAAGTGTCTTGAAACATTCATTTTACACGAAAGAGAAATGCAGCGTGAGCAATTTCTTGTGGGTTTTTTCTGTCGTCGTTGTTTTTGCAGCTCGTACTTCAGAAAAATCTGCTTCGGTGGAGGGACATCCATCGGCTCAGAAGTGGACACACTCACTCAGCGTTGCTATTGACGACCAATGACAGACATTTTTCATTACAGATAGGATTTTTGAAATGATGCAGTTGAACGTCAAACTCTGTCAGCTATAGTTGTTTTTTAAAAGGACAGTAAACTGTGTCTGCATCTTGCCGATCTGAGCGTCCTCAGCCTCGGACTGAGAAAGACGGCATGAATAAATGACAGGAGATGATGATGCTGGCCGGGCTCCACGTTTCCACGCTCAGGCTGACATTTTGGCCCCTTTGTCGTGTTCCAGACGAGCCTGTCGAGCGGCGGCTCGCGAGGTTTGATTTGAATTCTCCTCTTCGGGGCCAGTGACCTTATCAGAGCCATTCTTCTTACTGGCAGAAGGTGAGAGATTGTCTCTGGTGTCACCAGGCACGCGACACGTTCCCCCGAAAAGTTACGTCCTTCGTGCTGCTTCCCTCTTTAACAGGGATTACTACATCCTCAGGAAATGTCCCCGATGGGGCTCTGAGCCAAGAACCGGATGCACCTCGGTGTAATTTGCACTGCGCGTTAATATTATTACATTTCAAATTTGTACGCAATTAGATTCCGGTTTACGACAAGCAGCAGCTCGTTATCCAATCAGGGACTAGAACTGCCTTCCAGGTGTATTCCGCTCGCTAAGGAAATACCATTGAACGGGCAGTTAAAGGGGCAGGGAGCGAAATCTAAAGCAACACACGTTTTTGTCAAAATCCGGGAATATTTCCTCACCGTGCGTTAGCTGGCGCTTTTGTTTGTGCGGCGGGAAAAAAAATCCGGGTTTACGGCTCAGCCCAGGCACAAAAGTGACAGCTAACGGACGGTGAGGAAATATCCGCCGATTAGAATCGCTTACTGCCCCTTTAAGAAGAAAGCGCCGCGAAGTCAGAATTCAAAGTTGACTTCGCTGATACCAGTGTTTATGGATCAATTTAAACATGTAACGGCTACCAGATTAACTTGCTGGTCACAGTAAGAGCTCATTGACCCAGACTGGAGAATGTCTAACTTCACTACCACTCTTGTAAGTGTAGCAGTCAATTCAACATCCTCTTCATTACGTTCAACCATCAGAAGCTGTTTTCGCCTCCACGGAAACCCTGTACCTACTCAACTGGCTTTAAATGTTGAGCTAATCCCTTGCAGCACTCGCTCTCTACCTTTCCCCGGCCGCACGCATGCATAATGCATGACGCAGTGTTCGTCTAGTTTGTCTGGTCTGCGGGCGCCGTCTGTTCTCCTCTCGCTGCGAGCACGGAGCAGACTGGGAGCTGCTCTTCCCGGACACGGCACAGTGGGAATGCGCGGTGGGGAAAGTGTTTTCAGTAACGGCGCGAGGACGGAGCACTTCATCCATGCGTGTGCTAGACGACGTCGGCTGACAGCAGAGTGGCAGCCGACGTCGTCTCTCCTGTCGCTCATCAGCTAGTCTGTCGAGCCTCGCGCCTTCGCGGCCACAACAGGTGACGCCGCTGTCGCTGGTTTTTCCTACGACGTGACTCGCGAAGCGCATGAAAGTCGCCTTGTCAAGGTTCCGAGATGATATTATCAGGGTGGCAGAGGTTAACGAAACATAATGATGGTTATAGACTCTTCTTCCTCCCACTGTACAAAAATGAAGCCAAATATCCCTGATTCAGGAGCTGCCATCTTGAACTTTTGGCCGAAACAACAACACTCTCGACCAATCACAAGATTTCCTGGAAACACGAAGACTTGAACATGCGTTAGTATGATAAGAATGACCTGAAATGACAGAAACCCTTTATGTAACATGTATTAAAAATACATTCCTCGTCCGCAGATTAAAATGGACGTAGACTTCCGGATGCAGAAGGTGCGGATGTATTCTCTTGAATGACCAGAAGAGGGCGACTCCTCTGGTTGTTTCCACAGAAGCCTATGAAAAGAAAGTCACTCTACGTTTCACTTGGTTCATAACGTCAGGAAACGTTTCCCCGAGGAGTTTCTGGTCTCAGTCTCTAAGTTTCTCGTAAACCGTGGTCCCATTAAAATAGTGAAAAGAGACGATAAAGCACAGTGCATGCAGCGTGATTGACAGCCGGAGCCGTCCAATCGGTGCACGGTTTGCAGGTGTAGGTGGACGTGCAGCGGACCCGCTCGCTCACTCCGGTTACGTCTGGTTTTGAATAATCAAGATGGCGCTGGTCAAAATGCAAAACACTCGGCTTCGAACCGGCACAGGTGGACACATCTTTATTTACAGTCAATGGATTGTACTGGTGTAGCTGGTTTGTTATTAAACATCATGAATCTTGAATTAATTATTATCTTCTTTTTTTAAATTTGAAATATGGTCAAGAGCAAATAAACTGTGTAAATATCTTTGTATGGCCTTGCCTGTTATTTGCAGGTGGTAATCTAAAAAGAAAGATATTTTCAGAACAAATAGGATGGTGAAGGGGGCGCCTCACTACAGGCCAGCTCTCATTTGTACCTTGTATTCAGAGAGGAGCCTCGATCCCAGGCCTTCACCAATCTCAATTAACGGAGAGAGGAGATAACAAGGAGCGAGTTTGCAAACGTGACCTCAGAGTGTGCGGTGACTCACCCATAATACACATTAGAATAATTCCCTTTTCGTAAAAGAGGAAAAAAAAGAAGCCCTCATTAGCCCCGTCACACAAATGAGGATGCAGCTCTGCGGCGAGATGGTTCGGGGCCAATAACTCGCGAATCCACTCGATCCGTGAAGATGCACACATCTGCAATCGCTTATATTTACCTGCCGTCGTAGCTCTCACCTTTCCAGGACCTGTATCAATACTCCTTCTGCAACGCTCCAGCCCCCACCCTCTTGTTCTTACACCAGTTCATCCTATTACACTCTTTACACTTGACCTTTTTTGCAGACTAATACCTGCAGATTCAGGCTGACTGCGGGAACACAGACAAAGCCGCTATACTACCATTTTTATACAGCTTAATAAAAAAAAGGGAACCAAAGAGAGTGACATCTCCCCGGAGGGAAGCGGCTCTTCCACTTCTGTATTTAATATCCAGTCTCTATGAGAATCGCAGAGACATAATACAGACGTCGTAAAAATTAAAAATGTGTACGTAGCTGGCAGGCGAAGGCGTTAATGGTTCACATCCATGATAATTCATAAAGCAGGATACAATTCAGAGCCTTTAAAAGATGATATTAATGAAATATACAGATACAAATGACAGGCACATGTTCAGGAAAGTAAAAAGGTCAAAGGTCGTCAGGCTCCTTCTCACAGCTTCAGTGACATGGCAAGCGAGATTCTCATACTGTTTAATTCAACTTCAAGAAAAAAAGACTCAAATTTAATATAAGGACAATGTGTGACAACCAGGGATGTTATGAGAACCTATACGTGTATTATTTTTAGATCATAATGAACGACTGTTTTGTGTTTTTCTTATTTGCCGTTGTGATTTGCACTTCAGGGTCCACAGTACCTCCTAATGTGACTCTGTTGGAAAAGACGCAGCAAAAAAAAAAAGCTTCTGCCGAACAAGGGAACTATTTATTAAGAAGGAAAGAATATCAGAAAATCGTTCGACCTACACATGAGCTCTGTGTTAATGCTTGAAAATATCACCAACTCCTTCATGAACGTGGCTGGATCCAGTCATGACGTGAATCCACAAACGACGAGTCATTACAACGCGGTCCTCTGACCGGAGAAAGGAACAGTGGAACGTGGGACTGTCCTGCTGTCGGGAAACAGGGCAGAGTTGCCGGTTCACGTGTGGCACCACAACACACGCGGACGAATCCCCACGAGCTCTCCTCCAGATTCCCTCGCAATTTATCACAGTTGAGACCTCCGGCTGGGAGATGGAGTCTCCATGATGGTTACACAAACAGTAGCACCAAGGTGATTATGAGAGTATATTTGTGTGTGTGTGTGTGTGTGTGTGTGTGTGTGTGTGTGTGTGTGTGTGTGTGTGTGTGTGTGTGTGTGTGTGTGTGTGTGTGTGTGTGTGTGCGTGCGTGCGTGCGTGCGTGCGTGCGTGCGTGCGTGCGTGCGTGCGTGCGTGCGTGCGTGCGTGCGTGCGTGCGTGCGTGCGTGCGTGCGTGCGTGCGTGCGTGCGTGCGTGCGTGCGTGCGTGCGTGCGTGCGTGCGTCGCAGTATCCATAACACACCACAGCCTGGAGGCCCCCCCCCCTGGATACTGCTCACAGCTCACCAGAGGCTGGGATTGCCAACCAAGGCAATGAAAAACAGAAGCGTCAAATATCTCTCTAAGCACATTCGACAGTAAATGACTCATCGAGAAACTGAAAAAAGAAAATAGTGGAGAGGCACAAGCGACATCTCTCCGAGCAGGGCTGTTGAAGATGACAGCGGGTGTCAGCGGGGGGGTTCCCCGTCCCCCGTCCCGTCGTGCCCAGACATACGCGGTGACGCGGCTGCTGTTTTGACGAGGGCAGCCCTGGAACAGGAGCAGTTTGGGCTTTTTTTGTCCTGACGCCTGCGTGACAACACGCTCACACACACACACACACACACACACACACAGTCTGTCTAGTGTGGGAGCTGTGGGGATGAATAATCGAGCGGGTGCGGTGGACTGATGCGGTCCGACTTCAGTACCTCCACCCGGGAGATGAACCCTGAGTGGAGGGACGAGTTGCCTGAAGCTCACACGTTCATGTCCTGAGAGGAATCCAGGATGCCTACAGGCTGGAATCACAAAAAGATCAAATAAAAATACAGAAAAACAGAAAAACAGCCCAAAGAGGATGTAAACAAGTTTCCCACTGGATAAGAAAAAACACTGCAGCCAGTCCCACATGGCACTGAAGCGCCGACAGAGATGTACACTGGGCACTTTGCACAACGTTGTAATCAAAGCCAAATGTATTGTGCAGTGCGCAAGCCTAATTTCCACTCGCTCGTTTTCTGGACATGGCCCTATGTCTATGTTAGACCTCAGAAAGAGTGAGATGTGCAAGTGTGGGGACGTTCAAAGAAATATCCCTCATATGCTTCCACCAACCTCGGGGGATATCGGCGGTGCAAAGTGTCTGTCAGCGTTTTGTTCTGTGGGTCGGAGTCATCGTGACTAAAATGGCCAAAGATTTTCTGGATTTTTTCCCGTGTGCTGCCCACACGTGGCGGCAGAAGCGATCCTCCATTTCTGATACAACGACAGGACATCTGACGACAGTGACGGAGGTAGGAACTCAACGCTGATTGGCCATCGCGTCACATCCGACGATGAACATTTTGTTCATCGTCGGCACTAATGTTTGATTTCCGGGGGCCATTTTTTCAGTCCTCGGGACTCGTGACGTGACTTGAACATCCGTTTAATGATTTAGCATCACAAGTGAATCAGCTGCACGTGTGTGTGTGTGTGTGTGTGTGTGTGTGTGTGTGTGTGTGTGTGTGTGTGTGTGTGTGTGTGTGTGTGTGTGTGTGTGTGTGTGTGTGTGTGTGTGTGTGTGAGAGAGCGTGTGAGCGGCCGAGGACTTTAATCTCGTGCCACCTGATTCAGAAAAGGAAAAAAAATCAATCAAACCTGCGCGGAGGAAAAATCGATGGTCTTCAAGAGTTGAGCACAGGAAGGACAACAGGATGCAGGGGTGTGAAAAGGGAAACGGCACCTGCTTGAGTGCTTTGTGTCGTCGTGGTCGTGCTGCAGCAGCGTGAGACCTTTTGATTATGTTTTAAATATTTCCAGAGCAAACAGATGAGTGATTTTCACTGCTAACAAACCCCGAGTGAGCCTATGGAAGCGTGCTTGAAAACATTTCTGATAAAAGCTTAATTTTCTTCTATGCAGCTTGTCCAGATGTATTAATAATGATAAAAAAATATTATTATTATTTTAAAAAAAGGTTACAAGGTGCTTTACAACATAATAAGACTGAACCACCCACCCACCTACACCTGCAACCGTGCACCGATCGGACGGACCATCTGTCAATCAAGCTGAATCCACGCTATGGTGCTTTATCGTCTATTTTAGATGGGGTTCACAAATTAGAAAAATGAACATCATGTATTGGAGAAGACCTGAACTAGAGATTCAACCATAAACTCCTCAGGAAAATGTTTACTGACGTTACAAATAAATTAATAAGGGGTCATTTTTTCTCATAGACTTCTATAGAAACTGACTTCTTTCTGCGAGCCAAAGAGTCGCCCTCTGCTGGCGAATCCAGAGAATACAGGCTTCGTGCACATCGGCTTCATTTTCCAGACATGACGATGGAGAAGAAATCGGCACAAATTACAAAATGACCCTTTGGAACCATGAGTCTGGCCCTTCAGCGTTAGAGCCCAAAGTCAAGTGTTCCTACAGTAAACATGTTCCTGTTTCATTACTTATGAGGAGACCTTGTATCTTGGTTTTTAAAAAAGCCATCATGTCTCAGGCCTGTTTGTTGCACGTCTCATCACTGGTACTGGTCTTCTGTTTTTCCATTTGCTCTGGACATATGGTCTTCTATATTTAAAAGCGGCGGACTGTAGAGGACCGGAGGGTTTTGTCTTTCTTGGCAAACGGCCCTCTACAGCAGCAGCAGCCATCTATCCCGCGTGTCGATCAGTGCGTTGCTTTAACTCAATGTCACACAACCTCGGCTAAAGTGTTGTTTTCATCTGCGCTGCAAACGGCCCCGACACAGCGCCGCCTCTCCCCAGACCAACGACAACAACTCCCAACTTCTTCCCCAAGTTGTATTTCATGCTAACAAATTAATGTACCCTTTTCCCATTTTCAGCCCCACGAAAATGTGCTCGTCTCCCATGCAAAAGTGGAAAAAAAAATCAAATCAGTCTCGTCATTTTGCAGCGGGACCAGTTCGCTTTCCACCCCCCCGGCACGGATGATGAGACAGCGCAGCTGCGTTCCCGCGAGCGATTCTGATGACACCCAAATTAAAAGCCGCCTGAGAGAGCTGGGGCCGTTGATATGGAATCACAAACATCAAGCTGACTCACATCAATAAATTAAACACTGTATAAATTCACCGTCCACCTCCGTCTCGCTGCCGCGCCGCCGACGAGATGAGCCCTGGTGGACGAGCCTTTGAGGAAAGTCTGGAATTCAGCTGTGAGGTTAAAAAATGAATGTGTTTTGAATAATAACGGCACACATTCATATCATTGGAAGAATATAAGGTTTTCAAATGGTCAGATGTGCGGGTTGTGGAAGGCAGAGATGCTGCGGGAGCGGAAACTGACAGGTTTATGAACTTTGTTGTCGTATATGCCTCATTGATTTGGCCACTCATCTGTCGTTCCAACAGGAGCAGCTGTGGCCCCACGCATCATTGAGGCAATTAAAAATGTACTTTAAAATTTTTAGTCCCCATTTGCAGCAATTTGCTTCAAAAGCCATAGTCACTATGGTAGTCATAACCCAGTCAAATCTGAAAAGACAGATATTTATTTTTTGGGATTCAGTGTGATTGACTCGTCCCGAAGAATATTATGATAAACAATGGCCATCATAAAAGGAAAAACAGAATCATAAGATAACATAATCATTTATTGATCCTCATGAAATGGAAATGCGGGTATTAGAGTCAAAATGAAATGGAATAAAACTATATGGAGCATTTATACACAGAATAGACACATTTACAGGAGTGGAAGTACAAATACAGGTCAATTTGACATATTAATACTTTTCCAAAATGTTAACAAAGGGGTTGGGGGGGGGGTTCAACACAGAGCAGACAGAACAGGAGACACAATGGAACAGATGAGCTGACGAAGGGAGGAGAGGAAGTGAAGAGACACAAGGAAAGTTACTACAAAGTAAAACAGGAAGTGGCAAACTCAGAAATGCACAAAACATGAGACATGAAAAGTATGGAATGCAAATCCAAACACAGGGAAGCACAAGGGGACCAAAAGGAAGTATCAGAACCATGACAGCACGTCTCCTTGTGGTCAGGGCGGGTGAATTTCATTGAACAGAAATGTGTGGTATGAAATATTAACTCAAAAGTGGCAGCTCGTGGAGCGATGGAGTGATGGGAAGCAATCACCTGCCACAAAACCAGAAAACAACCAGGCCTCAGAGAGGAATAATATCATCCCACTGGGCGTCTGGGTATATGGACGGCCTCTGGGCGAGAAGCTGGTCGACTGCAAGCTAAAAGCTCAGTGGTCACTATCACATGTTCATCCTTCCGCAATGGAACGATGAGAGGAGGAGGAGGAGGAGGAGGAGGAGGGTCGGTGCACATCCTTTATCTGTTCAAATAGCTGTGGCCCAGATGTCTGTGTCTCACTCGCATTGCTGCGATTGTGTCTGTATTCCTGACTTCCATAATAATGTGTGTGTGTGTGTGTGTGTGTGTGTGTGTGTGTGTGTGTGTGTGTGTTTGTGTGTGGTTGCCAATCGATTCTCCACAGGCTGGTGGGCCGGGGGAACCGCTTGCTTTCTGTCAGAGCCTTGAACGAGCTGGTGGGCGGGCGGATTAGTCCATTGTCGCGAGGGGCACGCAGAGCTTGAGATTTCACATTGTGTTGAATTAAAACATCTAATTACGAAAACAATGGTCGTGAAAGCGGTGCGAAAAAAGCTACTTTCATTTTGATGATTGATTCGATTTTTTGTTAATTTGAGTCGGGGGGGGGGGGGGGGGGGGGGGGGGGGGGGGGGATGGAGCCGTGCAAATTCCTCCACAGTTTGTGTTTGAGCGTTGGAGGAAAACCGCAGGAATTCATTCACAAGCAAACTGTAATCAGGCGTAATCCTCGAGCCCTGGCTCAAACATTTTGAATTTGATAATGAAGGTGGTGCAGAGGTGGGGGGGGGGTTTCTTGCATTGGGTTTCTTGTGACGGTGATTCATATTTGAAAACCAGACCGAAGAGGAGAGCAAATAGTATAATATAGTATAATTTTGCCCGTACTTATGGTTGAACAATTATTTTATGAACTGCAAAGTGTATTTTTCAAATTGCCTGAATCCAAGGTTTCAATTATAACTCAGTGAATTCTGTGTTTTAATGAGAGTGTAGGAGTTGAAGGTCAAATTCGCTCTACTACAACAACTGTTGGCATCGAATTGAAACGTGGATCTGCAATAAGCAGCGGGGTTTATAGACTGGCGAGCTGCGAGATGATTTGGGGGATTAATGCTTCCCGTTCCTGGGGTTTGTCGCGTCATGCCGGAGTGATCGTCTGTGCGCTACGGAAAAAAAAGGAAAAAGGGAGCGTTTGTCACTCGCGCACCCAGCTGTGTGTTTGCCAAGTCGAAACAGTGTGAGGAGATGACGGATATTAAGAAATGGCAGATGGAGAAGGGAACACGCAGCCCTTCTATCATCCCATTATAAGTCAGAGGAGACAAGAGAGGCAAAAGAAAATAAAAACCCAACACAGGGTGACTCATCTGTTTCCTGTCCTTTTGTATTGCTGCATTCACAACCAGCCTCATAAAAATATAATCCATACATATATTATTATATGGGGTTTTTTTTTCTCTCATTCCCAAAACTCCAGATCAAAACACGTCATGACGACGATTGGCTCCGGTTGAGAGACGTTGGAGCGAGGGGACGTGGGGTTCGGTCGAGCATTTGTGTATCGGGACGAGAGGCTAATGCAAGTTAGCATCATCGCTTATGCAAGCCCGAGAGAAGAACGCCACCATCAGACCAAAACCCTTGATTTAGTTTGCGATCAAATCCCTGACAAAGGTTCTGACACTCCCGTCCGCCTCAGATGTTCAGTACTTTGTGTTCACTTTTTGCACGCTCATTTTGAATGTTTGTATTCAATTGGTCGTGCATAATGGATCAGTGACTCCCTCCATATCGAGGGGATTCATCATTTGCTGGTAGCATAGTTATACAGAATATACTGTATTACTTAGGCCATAGGTTTCGGCTTTTTACCCCATATGCTGCAACCAGCGTAATAGGTTCATTATCGACCCCTTCTGCCCCGGAGTTTTCCAGCAGGAGACTAGAGGTCCCTGCGTTGAACGTTATAAACATCTAGTGATTATTCGTTTGTGTTTTTTTAAACCAATATATTCTTCATTTTGATAGTTAATAAAAAAGCTGTCGTTTGGTGTTCGCTTTAGATTGCAGCGACGACAACGAACCCCCGACCCCGATAGAAGTTGAACGCCGCGTTCAACGGCTTTAAAGGTGTAAAATCAAATGACATGAGATGTTACGCCATGATGATGACAATACACATGCGCAAGTGGCGAACCAATGAACGACCTGCAGGGCTGCAGACCGTCAGTCTTACTGCAGCGCATCGTGAAGATCTAGTTGTGCACGACAGTCAAATAGGACACACACACTGACACACACACACACACACACACACACACACACACACACACACACACACACACACTGACACACACACACACAGACTGACACACACACACACACACTGACACACACACACACACTGACACACACACACACTGACACACACACACACTGACACACACACACACACACACACAGACTGACACACACACACTGACACACACACACACACTGACACACACACACACACACACACAGACTGACACACACACACACACACAGACTGACACACACACACACACACTGACACACACACACACACACACACACTGACACACACACACACACACACACACACACAGACACTGACACACACACACACACGCTGACACACACACACACACACACTCAAACAAAGCTCCACCCTCATCCCCTTCGAGTCTTATTTACACACTTCGGATGACGTCCTCAGAACTGAGCTGACAGCTAAAATTGGAAACTTCACTCAAGCGCGGAGAAGACGTCCATTTGAAAACATGAATGTCTTAGTCCGATCAGTAATCTGCTGCGCACGCGTTCCCTCTGCGGCTCCAACCCCCCCCCCCCCCCCCTCGATCCGTCAGTCATTTAGTGCCAGTCCACTTCCGCTCGGCGAATTCTCGAAAGAGGAGTGTAATTCGCACGGTCAATAAAAACAACAGAGCCTGCCATCGGATAAACTGCGAGACGCTGCGCTCCGGCATGTTGATACGATCTGGTGGGGTTTTGATTTAGGAGAAATGATAACATCTATAAATCTTAATGTTTTTACAGAATTAAAATGCCCACGTTGCGACTTTGAGCTGCCGATTGATGAAGTGATAACGTCTCAGTCGACGGACCCTTGGGGAAAATGTAATTAGTCAACACTTCAATTAAAAATTAATCTCTGAAAAATACATGTACTGCCAATAAACATCAAAGCAAATTCTGGCCACACGTGTGCAACATGTTAATCTGTTTAAATCGCGACTTCAGCTGGCATCTTGGTAGGAATCACAAATATGTGGCCCATGAATCTTTTCAGTATTGGCAACAGTTTTTATCCTGCAGAGACAAAATCCAACATTGTAATTCTTCTGACAGAGTCGTAGACTTTCAGTTTCCCTCTTTGGGTTTTACGATTATCAAGCGCGTGCCTCAAAATGGCAGCTTTACTTTATCTTGTATTATATTACTGTATATGTAACATTCATAGTGCTGGTTCTTATCCTCAGATTTTATAGTAAATTCTAGCGATGGGATTATCCAATGTGATTGGTTAGAATGTCCCTCGTGTCCCAGCCGACCTACTCAGAATAATGGGCAGCCAGAAAACACGGGGCAAATTCATTCAAAGCTAGTTTGCAGGCGACATACAGACCACTGGCTCAGTTTGAGCTTCCTCCACAGTTAACAGCGTATAAAATCTGCGACTATGAACCCTCCCCACACAGAGCAGAGCGTCTCGAGCGAGGCGCATCGTGTCAGAGGTTGATTGACGAGAATGACGTCTGACGTGAGGACGAGGGGCCGACACCGTTTGACTGTGCAGCCAGAATCTTCAAGTCACTGCGAGTCAGCACTTTCCACCAAAAACCTTTCATTAAGAATGCACGAACAGCGTCAGCTGTCGGCGGACATCACACCAAAACCAGTCAGCGGCCTTCAGTCAGCGGGCGGCTGCGCGAAAGATCAAGGAGGCCAATTCACTGCCCGGCCGTCTTTGAACTGAAACACAGGGGCGACGAACAGGTTTCCACAGCACACAGTCACAGACATTTTCTGTCATATCTATACTACAGTGGTAGATGGGCGTGCATTGTGATGAAGGGGATATGTATACCTGGACGTGGCAAAAAGAACAAGCAAATTATTGTGCAATTCCATTCGGTAAATATTAGGAGTTGGTTTGTTGAGCTCATCAGCTGGTACCACAGGGGGCATTATTGACGTAATAAAAAGAATAGCTACATTTCTGTTTGTTGCAGTGACCTCATTCTGTCAGATCTGTTTGCGTCTGCCGCTACGTTTCGTTTTCTCTCAACGGACGTGTAAGTCACATGATTTCATGCACGTCAGGATTTTAGTGCGTTTCCACTGCACTTTGTCGTGTTTCGCATTTTCTCCCCCCCAGTACAGAGTCTTTTCCACACCAAAATATTTGTTTGCAATTGCGGCATTTTCACTGCAAGTGCAGATGGCACATGGCTGCGATGGGACCGCACCGTAGACTGGACACGAAGATGGACGACATGACAGCTCCCAAAAAAAGGGAAGCCAAAACATCTTGATTGCCCCCTGGTGGCTGGCGGCAGTATAGGTCACAAACCCTGCATCCTCCATGTAAGATGATGGGATATGGACCAAAGTCACAAGTCTGATGCACATTAGATAAATGTTTCTGTCATTTTTAGATAGTTGTTATCGTACTTATGTATGTTCAGGTGTTAATTGTTCTGTTAAGTTTGTTTTTAATTAGTTATTTGATGTGATAAAAATGGGGTGTAACGCCATGATTGACAGATTGAAGATTGAAGATTCAAGATGGTTTATTTTGTCATATGCACAACAATAACAGAAGCAGTCGTTTGCAATGAAATTCTTTTGTCTCAGGCTCCTTCAACAGCGCAATATAAAAGAAAAAATATAAAAAGTAAAAAAATTGGAGAATACAAGAAAAGAGAGCTGAGACCAAAATAACAGGTGTAACATTAATATAAAGTAAGATGTAGAATAAATTAAATGTAAACGAAATATAATACTGTACATGGAATAATTAGAATAAAGTAAAAATATAGCAATAACTGTGAATGAAATATAATACTGTACATGGAATATAAAAATGTAAAATAAGAATATGTATGCATAACATGCACAGATGTAAAGAGTTGAGTGAATATGTATGAATAAATAAATAGATGCAGCATAAACAGGTGTGAAATGTCAACAGATGAGACTGACCTGTGATTGGTCAAGCGCCGGCATCGGCGGAACCTCGATACCGTGGCGCCACTCTACGACCACTTGTGAGCGGAGTCTGGTTCCAACTGGTGTCACCCGCACAAGATGGCAACGCCCGCATCGGAGACGTTTTGGCTCCATTTTGGAGACGCGTCGTCCGTCTTTGCTCAGTCTGTGATCACAGCGGCCGCGACACCTGCACACATGCTGACGTTCCCATCCACGACGACCACACCCCTCTTTGACCTCGGCCTCCGTTTGGACTTCGACCGCTAAGTTTCGTGACTGCGAAACAGTGCTGTGTGGGATCCCACGCATTATTCGATTTTCCCTTCATTCCCATGCGGAACTGGATATTCAATGATCCCACTCTCTGACTCAGTTTCCAGGTGTTAGCTAAATGAGTATACGCCATCGTTGATTCAAAATTATAACGACAGCTTTCACCTCTTGCCAGGAGCTTTGCCTGTAGCTCTCCGCTTTATCTGCTCTCTCTCTCTCTCTCTCTCTCTTTATCCTTCATTCTTCACATTTCTTCATCCACCCGCTGCTTGTTCGCCTCCGCTTCCAATCCTCGCTGTAACCTTGTGGGTGAGTTTGCTTTAATATTCATGCTGATTGAACCTGAGGGGAATTCTGCATGTCTCCCTAATTTATGTGAGATAGGCTTCATTATTCACCCGCTTATTTAATATGCATCACAGGACTGGCGAGTGCACATATGAGAGAGGAAATCTGAGAAAGCTGCTCTCAGAATCGCCGCGCTCTGCGGAGTTAAACTTCTAAAGAGCTGACTGATAATCTCGCCCCCGGGCAGACGACTCTATAGCTCCTCTTTTGTCACTTCTACCCCTTCTCCCGTCTCTTCCCTCACTCTCTCTCTGTCGCTCTCACAATCAAGTCACCGTGGGCTGATTTGCCATGATTTTTTCTTTCCCAAACATTTGCGGGCCCAAGACGATGAATCCATAAAGATGTGCAGGTCCCCCTTGTGCGGGCTAGTCCAAAGAAGTGGTCGAGTATCAGACGCGACCTGTTTCCCCACTGTTGTGAGGTAGCTGGCATTCAACAGACCGTCATGAATTCGCTGCCAAAAAAATCATATTTCCCAAAGTGTCAAACTATTCCTCGATCTCCCTTCTTGCGGCCAAACCGATTTGACAGCACCAAGGGGGGGGTTGTTTTGTGTCCGTGCAAGATGGCGAGAGAGCCTCCTTTGGATTTTGCACTTAGCAGATTACACTGGCTGACAATATCATATTCAACACAAACGTCAAAATCGACGGCACATCTCAGGAAACCCATTCATCACACCAACCGCTCTCTCGTCCCGTGCCCGTCCTCGCCATGTGGTCCATATTCATACGTTCACATTCCCTCTGCGTTATCTGTCCCCATTTCACCTCCCGGTGCTAAAAAAAGGGGCATCTGTATTCCACGGTCAGGTCGGCAGGGTGAGCTTATCTCTTTGAAAGGATTCCGATTCTGCACGAAAAGGTGATTACGCAGGCAAACCTGGGTGACACCGCCCGACATGTTAAACAGGCGGGGTTCAGCGCGAGGGGCTAACTGGACGGCTGCTGCTGGCAGCGTATCCATCCGGGTCATGGTGGGAGATGAAGTCTTCCGGCACGCGATCAAACGAACCACGTCCCCGGTGTGCAGCTGTGGAACAGGGAATTCATAGTCCGTCGGGTCTTGCTTCCAAACATGTCACAGCATATTGTAGTGGTTTTTTTTTTGTGGGACTTTGTGACGCAGATGTGAACTGACGAGCGAGTTCAAGCCACATGGGAGCACCGAAAGAGTTGTTTGAGGATTACAGTGAAGAAACACCCGGGCCGCGCACACGTCGACACGTCAAACGTGGAACGATGTGTCACGTAACTGCTGCGGCTCTTTTCTCCACAGGTTCAAACGTGAGAAACGTGTGGCCGCAAACACAGCAACCGTTTTTCCTTTAGCGTGGGGCCAACCTGAACACTAAAGCTCTCCAGCGCCGCTTCTAGAAACGCTCTTCTGCCTTTGGCGGTCAAGAGGAAGCATTAAAGGGACAGTTCGGGGATTTTGAAGCGGGGTTGCGGGAGTTACTTGAGCACGGTTGACATGTCACCTTATGGAGACGGTGAGCAGCGATGTCACTTAACGGAGTTTGGAGGAGAAGGGGAAGTAGCGTAAGTCTGAGTCCCACTGTTGCCGAGGGGACCACCCAAAAGAACACCTTTGTCGCCACATTTTAAAACGTTAAATAAAAAAAAAAGAATCCGCTCAGTTGTACGCTGCAGGACGCGCGCCGGCGCCGTATCACTCCGCAAATCAGCTGTTTGACTCAAAGCTCCCGCGGCGGGTCGGCGCCCTAATACCTGGCCGAAGTACGCTTGAAAGAAAAGGGCAAACTTAAACGTCTGCCTGGCGGAAAACTGAAGCAGTGAAAAAATACGTCCGGCAGCGTGCGACGGAGAGCGCGCTGGTTTTGGGGTGCGAAGGCGCGACCAGCGCTGGAGTCACATGGTTTTCACACCGCGTCCGTGTCTGTTATTTTATTTTCATTTTCGTGACTTCGTTGGAATAAAGTTTGTGTTTTTTAACTAAATTTGGACCTAAAGTGGATCGTTGCGACAGAGACAACCAGCTCCAGCAGCTATCCGGCACCGACGTCACTACAACTTTTTCTCCATGCATTTGTTTTCCTCTCATGCCGAGGTTCAGACTACAAGATATCATCCCGGTAATAACTATAATAATATGTGTTAAATTTTTTTTTAGCATCCTGGGCCACCTGACAACATCCCAGATATAAACTCTTGCATGTCAGCTTCTTTTCTCCTGCAACGTGACTAGTCTGTACGCGTTCTGCGGTGTTTGCACACGAGGAGCACGCGGCGAAACGTCCAACGCACAGCCGTAAACACGGTGGAGTAACAAATGGATGATTATGCTGCCGCCGTCAGGGTGAAACAATAAAGTCCGACCCCGGGGAAAACTGTAATTGTTCCGAGCCCGACGTCTGTTGTGCCGCGTCCAACAAGGCCTGCGAAAAGACAACATGCGTAGGTCGTAATTGCCTCCCGGAACAATGCATCACCCTGGAATGAGGGATGTTGGGACTCTCTTGGCGAGATCACAACGAGAGTTTACGACTGTTTGATCGGTGTAATCAGAAACGTGAGGCCTTTGAAAGAGACAAACGTAGTGCACCGTTCGATCTCACCCTAAGCCGTGTTACTGTAATGTTGGTGATGTGGTTTTACATAATGTGCACAGAAACTAGGTTGACTATGGTGATCAGTTGCTTATTTTTCTTCTTCAAAAGAAAGACATGATTCCTATCTTCCTAAAAGTGAAAGGTAGCATCCCCTCCTCGGAAAAATGTATTTCTCTGGTGTTCTGTAGTGAAACTGGAGGATATTAATTCTAAGCTTTAAATATTGGCATCCAGAAACAAGCGGCGCTGTTCCTCCGCGTCGCGCCACGAGGGGGGAAGAGCCGAGCGCTTAATCAGCTGAACGGCGTGAAGATGATGCCAGGAAAGTGTCGAAACCCTGGGCGAGGTGCCGCACGCCCCCCCCCCCCCCCCCCCCCCCCGTCTCTTCTGCAAACATATTAATCACTGTCAGCGGATTCTTTAAATTGTTCGACCTGGGCGGGGGCGTGGCGGACATGTTACACGCGGTGATGAACAAAATCCTCACGTACGAAGAAAAGAAAGGACGAATGTCTGTGTCGCTTCTACGAGCATGTAAACACGTTTCCCCTCCGGAGCGGACGTCTCATTTCCGCTGGAACAATGGTGAGGCCATTTGTGCAATCAATGTATTTGTCCTGTTCTCCCTCCCAGCCAATTATTTGCAGAAAACAGAAGGCAGCTCACCATTTCTCTTCAGAAACATTCCGGTCCGAACGGTGTCTGGGGAGCTGGGTGGGAACGTGGAGGTTTTTTCTCTTTCAAAGGAAACGGAGAAAATGCAATTTACAGACGAGGCACATGGAGAAAGAAAAGGGGAACCAATCTCGACAAACAAGTGTTGGTGTTACAGGGGTTCTTTTTTTTCTTTTTGCCGCGGAAAAGTGACGGAAGGACGAGTCAAAACCAACGCGTGTGGAAAGGTGAAAAGAAAGAGACGAATACGGCACACGTGCGGGAATTCACCTTGACCTTTGAAAGCGTCTGGCGCCCGTCTGCCCTGACGCGGAACCCCAAAGGAGCCGAGTCTTAACAGCGAGCGGTATTCTGAAGGAAAGGGAGGCCTTGCACGCACAAAGGCACATTTTGAGTCATTCTCAATTGGCTCGGGACAGTGCCCCTCCTCATTCAGTCTTACTGAGCACGATATGAATCGTCTGAATGTCAAATTTCCGCGTCGTGAATCTCGATCATGTGATATTCATATTGTGCTCTGGTGCGTCAGTGTGTGGAGGTCGTGCAAGAAGACGCAAAGACCCCTCATACGGTGGCCCCCGGGGACACAAGGAGAGAGAGCACAACCACGTGATGCGGCGTTCACACCGCGCGCGATGCCAATTCTCACAGCGTCGCTGCGCTCGCGCCAGTTTGGTCGCGAGTGAACATTCGTGCTTAGTTGCCCGTTCAATTCCGTCCACTTTTTTGTCTCCGACAAACCTGACCTGAACAAAGACGCGCGCACACACACACACACACACACACACACACACACACACACACACACACACACACACAGCGACAGTGATTCTCGATTCATGATACACTGACGGGGCGTCTGACGACAGTGAGGATCTCAACACTAATTGGTCAACGCTCCAGCAACTGACGCACCATTCGCGTCGCCCGCATCTCTGCACTGACTTTGTATATAATCTTGTCGCGCTGTGGGATCACCAAGTGTCACAATTTTGTAAAATTGTGATATATTCAGATCATATCACAGGATTTTCTCTGTGTGATCACAGATATGCTAATTAGCTTTTTGACGGCATCCTTTCAGGTTGTTTCTCTCTTTAACACACACACACACACTTGACCTTTAACCGTTTCCCTCCACCCTCGCGTCCTTCCGCTCGGAGATAAACCATGGCAACCCCGCAATTGTTAAGCGTATTACTTATTCATGCACATACGCATGTGTGCTCTCGCATGCACCACGGGCATTCTCATCAGGATGGTTGATGATTATTTCAGCACCTTCCAACACCAAGGACGCCATTAGCATTAAATGACAGGTATTGCAACAAACAGCCACCGGCGTCACTTGCTTATGACTCACGAGGATAGCGACAGCCTTGACAACCACACGTTTAA
Organism: Scophthalmus maximus; assembly: GCF_022379125.1. Taxonomy (NCBI): domain Eukaryota; kingdom Metazoa; phylum Chordata; class Actinopteri; order Pleuronectiformes; family Scophthalmidae; genus Scophthalmus; species Scophthalmus maximus. The sequence goes on from NC_061516.1 coordinate 24,770,046, forward strand.
TTTATTGACTCGCAGACCAATCGGTGTTAAAGTGTCGGCTGTGCGCGGCGAATTGTTTACGGTCTTTAAGTCGGATAATAATGACAGGGACAGAACGTCATGGACATGCCCATAAAACATGGACAATGTACGTGTTAGTGACTGAACATTTTTAGGTTTCTACCAATGGTTGTTGGGACTCAGGACCACGGGCGTAGCACTGGGGGGGAAGGGGACAGACTACCCAGGGCCCAAGGGTGGGGGGGCCCTCGATAGCCTGGAACTAGTGTTTTCTAAGTAATTAGTGGCATAACATACATAAAAAATTGGCTGAAAACATTGGTTGAGAGACTGAACTTTATGTATTTCAAAAAATAGCGGAGGTTCTCTGAGGGTCCCTCTCACCCCTTACCATCATGACTCAGCATGAGAATGTGTCAGCTGATCAACTGACCAGTGACTTTGTCATGTCGTCCCTCAAGAAAGTAAAGTCTGGGTCCCAGAAGAGAAAAGAGAAAAAAAAGAAAGAGATTAAAGACAATCCAAGGGGAAAAACAACTGTCAATGAATTTCTTTCAAAAGAAAGGTGAGCTAGCTATTAGCAAACTCCTACTACGACAGCTAGCTATAGCAGCTACCTAGCTGAGATCGACACAGCCGATTTCGATAGCTAGCTAACTTAGTGTAACTTTTACTACCTGAATACAGTAGGAGTTTGCTAGTTACTTTTAGAACACACAGAATCGTGAAAGAATCAGCATCATAGCTGCGGGGGCCCCACAGAGATGCTCATGTGTAGGGCCCCAGAATTTGGTGCTACACCCCTGCTCGGGACACCCAGTTTGAAAGGATGATCGTATTTTGATGTGATGCCTCGGCAGCTTCCAGGCAGCAGCCGATGTGTTGTCTTCTCGAGGGGTAAGACGGCTTCTCCATTGCGTCTCGGGAGACAAGACGTCGCTGCCGATGGCATCCCGCAACCGCTGTCTGTCCTAAGTCTCTACCTGGGGACCTTTTCATGCTGCCTTTGTTCCGTCCACATGTACTGAGCACATTCCAAAGATAATAATCTGTGGGTACGACGTCTTGAACGTGCATCCAGAATGTTATCAGAGCTCTCATTAATAATTCCCACTGCCGCCCCGTTAGGTTTCGACTCGTGTCCCGTTGCACCAAAGCCGCGACGTGGACGCCCCCAGTGTGGGAGCTGATTCATCTACAGGTTTTACACATAGACGACGCAAAGATGGACGTGCGGCTCATCATCAACCGAAAAAGCACGCTTCAATTACATGTTCCAAACTATAGTCTTGCATCATTACAACCGAAATGGACGTTTGTTTGTTTTTCTAATGCTAAAGAAGATTGTTGAGCTCCACCAGCATACGACTCTAGAGGGAAATCCCTTTTCTATGGAACCTGGAGTGTTTCCGATTTTTCTTCCCATCTCACATTTCCAACTCACGGGGGAAGCTTCATCCGATTATTCACACGTTTACAGGCGCTCGGTTTCCCAACATTAGTCCTGCCGTGTTGTTCGGAGAGCACACGGACCCACTCCTCTCGGAATCACTGCGGCGCTTCGCCACGGACGCAAATACAATCAGCCGCTGCTGATGAGCACAAAATTTTGCATTTCGCACATGCTAATTATGACGACGCTCGATAACGGCGGCGATCCATTGATCCACCCCCCCCCCCCCCCGATATCTGATGAAGAAAGCGATGCCACCAGAAACTGCTGGATTATTTTAACGCCAATATGCAGCTCATCCTCCACTCTCTGATGAGCATGTACCAGCGCAGTGGCGGGATTATGCAAATGGCGAAGAAAAAAATTGAAGAAGCTGGCGGTTTCCCTGGCAGTCGACTTCAAAGCGGGCCGGGACGGTAGATGGAATTAGTGCTCTGCCTAATCCCGCTGGAGGAGGCCGGGGGGGGGGGGGCTGCACTTTGTTAATGCACCAGCAATCAGAGACATGGAGGGAGAGGAAGGTGTGGTGGGTAAAAAAAGAGAAAGAAAAAGGTATAAGATGGTGACGGAAATGAGGCGAGAAGAGTGGGAGGGAGAACCAGAGATGCAGGCCGCAGGAGGGAACACGTGGAGGAGGAGGAGGAGCAGCGCAACCCAACCTGGGGGGGGGGGGGGGGGATCAAAGAGATTTTTTAAGGCAGAGCCCCGGAACGCTGTGATTTCCCAAACACGGACCCATTTTCCTGCCAGACCACCGCCTCACCTGACATCCGCTCTCGCCGCAGGAGCGAGCGAACGCGCCTGAAGGGCAGATCGATACGAACACACCACCGCAGAGGCTCCATGTCGGAAGTTGTTGTCGATGTATCAGCATCGCTGCCCCCCCCCCCCCCCCAAACACACACACACACACACACTCACACACACACACACACACACACAGAGAAATCATTGCAGATCCCCCCCCCAATCCTCCAGCTTGACTTTCACTCTCAGTGGCTGTCGTTGAAGATCATCGTGGTCATTGTCCGGCGCCTCAAGAGAACGTGTAGGACGTAATAAGTCCTCATTGATGACACAGGGACACAGAAACACATTCATTCAGTGTGTCCCCCTCCGCAAACGTCCACGCTTGCCTACGATGAGCGTCAGAACTCCGCCGCCGTCAGAACGTTTGACGTTCAAGTTCGCGGCGCCGTCGCTTCGCAGGGAAAGCAACCGACTCCCGACGCAGACGACAAAAGCGATAAGATGGACGCGCCTCAGATAATAAACAGCTCACGCGTGGCCCCCCGGCTCGCATCAGCCCAGTCGGACTCGTATATTGATACATGAACCAGCCCCCGCTGTGCCGGTCGACTCTTTGATACACACACACACACACACACACACTCACACACACACACACACAGTTTGATTCATGAATTTGCTGCCTGGTGTCACCTTCTATCTGCATGGGAGCCCGCGGAGTGCTCGGAGCAGCTGCGGCCGCCTCTTTGCGCTCACTCAATAAGACGGCGTCGGTGAATTGACCGTAATTAGAGCTGCACGTGCGAAAATCTGTGGCGGATTCTCCCCGCCTCCCGGCAGAAGAAATTGATTCTCTCGGAAAACGGGGGAAAATCGATTTTTCTTCTTCGCGGGAAAGCAAGGTGCCTCTCTGCATTCCGAGGAGCCCGTCAAAAACAGGCAGATTAGCCTTCGTGCGTGCGTCGAGGCAGTGGCAGTGTTGTCGGCCTGTTGGGCTGCAGGCCCGTCCTCTGCTCTCGGAGAGGGATCCAACGCCACGCTGCCCACCAGCACCTTCACATGGTCGTTTGGACGAATTGTTTCACGAGCCTGGAGCAGCTTCCGCGGTCTCATCGTCTCACAGCCTCCTCGTCTCACGGCCTCCTCGTCTCATGGCCTCATCGTCTCACGGCCTCCTCGTCTCACTCATCGTCTCACGGCCTCATCGTCTCATGGCCTCCTCGTCTCATGGCCTCCTCGTCTCACGGCCTCACGGCCTCATCGTCTCACGGCCTCATCGTCTCACGGCCTCCTCGTCTCACGGCCTCCTCGTCTCACGGCCTCATCGTCTCACGGCCTCATCGTCTCACGGCCTCATCGTCTCACGGCCTCCTCGTCTCACGGCCTCCTCGTCTCACGGCCTCCTCGTCTCACGGCCTCATCGTCTCACGGCCTCATCGTCTCACGGCCTCCTCGTCTCACGGCCTCATCGTCTCACGGCCTCCTCGTCTCACGGCCTCCTCGTCTCACGGACTCATCGTCTCACGGCCTCATTGTCTCACGGCCTCCTCGTCTCACGGCCTCCTCAAGGTGAAAGTCCGCGCCCGTCATTGGAAGTGACTTTGGTGACGGATGGTTTCCTTCTTCTCCCGTCTCTTGGCTCAGGCTCCTCATGGTCGCGGGGGATAAATAAAAGGACTTGAACTGCGGAGATAGGAAACATCGGCATTGCTCTTGAACGACCCGTCGTTTTGCTCTGTAGGCGCTCAGTGCTCCACTCTGTTCACCAGAGAGTCACTAACTTTGTGACGCAACATGTGGGACGTTGAAGCCGAATCTGCGGTTGCTCTGGCGCCTCCTAATAGCATCTGTCCGCTCATTGTCTTTTGCTTTTCTGCCGTTGCAACGCGACAGTTTTTTTGCTCACCCTGCCGCGAAGTCATCCTTTGGAAGGGTTTCTGAACGGGCCCCAGGGGTAAGTGGGGCCATGGGCCAGAGTCTCTTGTTCGAAGAGACTGATTTTGTTTCTTCCCTCATTGGAAAGTCCATCAAACCGCCACCGAGAGACACGAAAGGAGGAAGGGAAAGGCAAAGGAATGCGAAAAAATGACAGCAAACGGGCGCAAAATGACCCGAAAGAGAAGGAACATGACCTTCAATGGGTTTTTTTCTCCACTTCCTTTAGCGCCCTTGGTTCTCAACAGCTGCGGCATCACGGGAATGTTGGATTCAAATTCATTAGGTGGCCACCAACACGACTCCAGGTGAATGAGGGTGTTTGTTCTGGACTGAATTGAACAATAAAGAATACAAACGTATGAAAAAATGATTTAGATAATGGTTGAAAAGTTTCCATCAATTTTTCACACATTCAACATAGATTTCACTTCAGAAGTTTTGAACACGACTTGACAAAGAAATGTCTTTCTATGAGAAAAGGCCTTGAGGGCCGTCTCAGTCAACTCATTGCACCATCGCGTCGCCAGTCGTCCACTCTGCAAACATGTTTTTTTGCCGTCTGAATCAGTGGAACGCAGTCTCTGCGGGAAGCTTAAGAAGTGCTGACTAACGCGCAGGATCGCGCCGACGTGGACGCGTCGGGCTGCAGCACTTCCGCCCCGCGAGGTCCCGACCGAGCTCTCATTACCGGCGAGTTCGTCCGCGGCTGAGCCGCACTAATCCGAAACCGCTCGGACGTGACGTACACGTATCTGCACTCGTCTTATCATTACTCTCTCTCTCTCTGATGTTAGGAAACTTATAAAAAGAATTTGGCAAAACATCCCTCTGACAAACAGAGTCGTTAAGTATATAACCGTCTCTGTGACGGATGTTTTAGTTTTCTACTTTGGGCGGGGGGGGGGGCATGCACCTATTAGATGTGGTACCAGTTGTCATGTGCCGTATTGGAGAAGACAGTTTTAGACCATAAATTCCTCCGAAAGATGTTTGCTGACGTTGTACATCAAGGGAGAAGTGAGGGTCGTTTTCTCGTAGACCTGTTTGGGAGTGTCGCCCCCTGCGGGTCATTCTAGAGAATCCGCAAATGTTTGTTCATTTTCGGGGGAACACGGGGAAGACGAAGACGAACAGAAGACGTCCACATTAATCCGGCAGCGGCAGACGCGCGCTCAGGGCCGCTCGTCTTTCCACGCGTCATCGGCTGCAGGATGGTTTGAGACGTCTGTGTCTGTTTGTTCCCGGGAACTGGAGGCTCCAACCAATGGGCCTTTTCTTTTTCCAAAGTTTAGAATGTTTTATTTCCTTTTATTTCTTCTTTTTACTTTGGGGGCCTTTTAATCTTTCTGCTGGGTGAATTCAAAGCATTTCAAACCGCTCACATTGAGACTTTGACTGGTGAGAATCGTACGTTGTGGCCTTCACGGGCGGCGAAGAGGAGTTTCTTTAGACGTATAAACTGTCAGGTTCCATTGAAGCGGGACTCAAATGCAGGTGAGAGGAATTTAATGGAAAATAAGAATGAAGTCCAACTGTTCGAAACTCAAACCCAAAGCTCGACGTCGGGCCGCAGAACATGGACACAACGTAGGAACACGTTCGACAACGAGTCGGTGTCACTGACGAAACCAGCAGCTGCTTTTACGTGAAATCTCTCCAGAAAAAGTGCCATCATGGACTTCCAGCACACGTGAATAACTGAACATGACAGTTCCAGTCGAACTAATGGCGGTCGCGGTCTGCAGGTCTTCTTTTGAATGATATAATTCCTAGAGGAAAGAGAAACTACTACTGAACCGTGTCCGCTGCTGCAAGACGATCGATCGCGTCACAGCAGGCGCCGCTGGAACGTTTAGCCTCGTCTCTTTGTAACTACAAGCATCTACAACGTAACGCCCACCAGAGAGGAAACCAACCACCAGGAAGTCTCACACATCCGCCTATATTAAACCTGATTCACAGTGTGTCTCCCTCTGTGTGTGTGTGTGGGTGTCTGTGTGTGTGTGTGTGCGTGTGTGTGTGTCTGTGTGTTAGTGTGGGTGTGTGTGTGTCTGTGTGTGTGTGTGTGTGTGTGTGTGCGTGTTAGTGTGTTAGTGTGTGTGTGCGTGTGTGTCTGTGTGTTAGTGTAGTTGTGTGTGTGTGTGTGCGTGCGTGCGTGTGTGTGTGTGTGTGTGTGCGTGTTAGTGTGTTAGTGTGTGTGTGCGTGTGTGTCTGTGTGTTAGTGTAGTTGTGTGTGTGTGTGTGTGTGCGTGCGTGTGTGTGTGTGTGTGTGCGTGTGTGCGTGTTAGTGTGTTAGTGTGTGTGTGCGTGTGTGTCTGTGTGTTAGTGTAGTTGTGTGTGTGTGTGTGTGTGCGTGCGTGTGTGTCTGTGTGTCTGTGTTTGTGTGTGTGTGAGTGTGTGTCTGTGTGTTAGTGTGGGTGTGTGTGTGTGTGTGTGTGTGTGTGTGCGTGCGTGCGTGCGTGCGTGTGTGTGTGCGTGCGTGTGTGTGCGTGCGTGCATCTACTGCCCTCTGCTGGTCAGTGACATTAAACAGACATAGTTCTGACTCAGGTGCACATTTTAAAAATCATCACACGTTATTCTTGTTATAAAATGATTGATTATTACTTCTTTAGACACACAATTTAACATTTTCTCTCTTTGGCTCACCGCTCATCACCGAAAGCAATCTGATGTCCGGGCGGCACAGAGACACCTCGGTGTGGAGCGCCTTAGAAATAACATTTAATAAAAGGTCATTTACAATACACTGTTTACAGACATTACGTTTTTATTGTGGTCTCAAAAAGTACAGCGCACACACAAACCAAGCACACAGTCACAACATCTAGAAGCACTTTTTGGCTTTACTGGAGAAAACACTGACATATGGTCATGCAGTTTGCAGTCTTGCAGGCGGCTTGGACGCGGAATATACAGCAGCGTGAACCCAACTTCACCCACAGGGTCACGAGACGCGTCGGCCCCTCGTGCTCCAAAATAGCACAAGTTGCCGATTTGCTATCATAAAGTTAAAATTGCTAAATTAGTTTGTCTTGACAGTATAGTGCGAAGCTGACCACAGCGAAGCAGGAAAAACAAAATGGCGAGCAGGAGGATGAAACCAGCGCCGACACTCAGCCGGAGCAAACAGCTGCGTAACACTGACGAAGAGGCGTCGACATTCACGTGAATGAGACGAAGATATTTCGATACTATTAGAACACAATCAACAGTGCAGGCATGGCAGTGAAATAACAAACAAAGCAAACCGAAAAATATATTTATATATATATATATATATATCGTACAGTTGCGTTTTTTTCTGGTGAGAACACTTGTGGGAGCTGTCCGCAGCACGCACGCGACGAGGACGCTCGTGAAGGTGGAACGCGGCGGCCGCGCGTTTCGTGAGGAGCAACGCAGCTGAAGAAGAGACGAGCGACACGCGGGACAGATTTGGGCTTTTTTTTTTTTCATTTATCGTTCAGTGAAAGCGAAAAAGTGTGACTCGGAGCTGAGATGGCCATCAAGCTGAAGCTCCGTAGACGACGACTGATTTGTGTGTGTGTGTGTGTGTGTGTGTGTGTGTGTGTGTGTGTGTGTGTGTGTGTGTGTGTGTGTGTGTGTGTGTCTTCGTCCTACGAGTCCTATTGTTATGAATGAGGAGTCGTCTACAGTTGGTTCCCAACCACACACTGGACGTAGTCGCCGGGTCGGGAAAATGAAGCCAGCGAGGAAGTGGCCCGAAGCCTGTATTCTCTGGAATCACCAGCAGAGGGCGACTCACTGGTTTCTATGGAAGTCTGTGAGAAAATGATTCCACCTCTCGCACCGTGTACATCGGAGCGTGGGCGCAGCGTGATTGACAGGCGGCTGCCGTCCAATCGGCGCATGGTTGCAGGTGGAGGTGGCGTTCTACGTCTGGTTTCGCAAAAAAAACCCAAGATGGCGCCGGTCAAAAATGCGAAAACTCGAGGCTTCAAAAACGAGGGCGGGTTGCCACAAAATTTAAGGGATCGCGACATGATCAACAGGACAGTTATGTAGTAAAAATAAACTTAGAGACAGACTTCACTCGTAGTCTCAAAGTCCATTTCACCTCTCAACCAATTAAAAGAAGGGTTAAAAAAATCCCTAAGTGGCGGAAGCTGACCAGTAGGAACAGTGTGTCAATGAGGAGATTGCAGTACAATATGGAGCTCTTGCTCCTGAAGCGAAGACTGGCTGGTCGACGCCTCCGTCTCCAGCATTTGTCACCTGTCACTTCTTTCTCTGTGAATTAATTAACGTTTGACCTCACCGAAGTGTATTTTTACAGCCGTGATGTTTTACCTCCCGAGGAAATGCTCACACGTGGCAGCTACGACCGCGCAGGTCGATCGATCTCATCTCCGAAGTCAGAGAGCAACACAAACACAAACACTCAGGCACGCGTGGTGCAAAGCAACACGTTAAAAAAAAATCAAATAAATGAATAAAAGTGTGCGGCGCAATGGGAATTATTGCTTTGGCTGATACAACAGTGGACGCAGTGTCACATTCAGTGGATTAAAAACAGAATCAGACAATCGTGAATCATGTGCACGGGGTCAAATCAAAAGGCAAAAACGTATTTTTGCGAACCTGAAAAAAAAAGGGCATAACATATATTTTTTTAAATATGCATTTCCTCCGCGTTTTGACGTAAAAGGAAATAAAGTTGTTAAAATATGAATTTGCAAGAGAAGGAGCTCTTTTAGTGCAGTGCTGCCAAATGCTACATATTTAAAATGTGTAACTCAACCAAACAATATATTTTTTTTTTAAATACTCGTGAACGTCGTTTAAAAAACAGGTTTACAAAGAACTTCAGTTTGAGCTCATGAGAAACAACCTGCTGCTGTGATTCTTTAAGTTCTCCACATTCGTTAATTTGGCAATAAGTAGAAGTCTCAGGTGTTCACGTCACGTCGACACACAAAGTACCTACAGTACAATCCACAGGAGTTAGTTGACGCAGTCAAAGCGAAGAGATGAGCCGACCCCCGTGTCGCTGGATTGATTTTCATCGAATCGGCGACGGCTACATTTCTTGAACATTTTATGTAAACTTACATTTTATTATTATGTATGAATATATCGTCGTTAGAAGAAGCAACAAGGTTTTCTTTTCAACTGAGGTGTAACGGCTGTGGTACAATCGTCATGAATCATTAAAGCAACAGAGAACAATGAGTGTGTGACGGTGTGTGCGGTGCAGCCTCCTCATGCTGAGCTACAATCGCCATGGTCGTCTCTGATGCTGGTGGTCTGACGCTGCAGTGAGGACGCAGAGACAGTGTGTGTGTGTGTGTGTGTGTGAGCTGTTGGCAGTGACGCGGCATGACGTTAGCTGGGACAAGGTGGGCGGAGCAGAGAGGGAATAGAGCCCTCCACGTGGGTGTGAAGGGGTTTTCACCCAAAACGCCCAGAGGAGGCCTCTGTAGTGGGGAGGGGGCTGAGTGGGGGTGGAGGAGGTGTGTGGTGAGGGGGTCAGGAGTGTGTGTGTGTTTAGAGGTTGACCAGGTCGGAGGCGGAGAAGTGGGGGCACAGAGCCATGTCGGGGTTCCTCAGCTGCCGCAGGACCCTCCGGTGGAACTTGGAGCGCACGCGGTTGAACTCCATGATGTCGCTGGGGTCCTCCTCGATCCAGAAGCGGTGGAACTCCTGCATCAGGTAGCCTGTCGCGGGCGAAAGAGGGGAACAAGAACCATGCATCCTTCACGATCATTTAAGTAAATCGTAATCAATATATATATATAGAGCGTTTTAGTGACCCCTAGTGGCAAAAAAAGTAATTCACTGCTGGACTTAAAGCCGCAATAACACATTTTCCCCACTTGGGGGCAGCAGAACACACTGAAAACACATTTGACATATTATTAATCGCCTTAAACAGCAAATATTAACACAGCCAGCACACGCTGACCAACACTGGCATTCATCTCACAAACGCTTTAACTGGTGAAAGGAGCAGCAGCGGCCCTTCCGTTCAACATTTTTAACAACATTGAACAATAATTCCGACTTACAGAAGGTTTGCTGGAAGTGCAGCAGAGTGGGCATCTCCGGGGCCACGTTGTACAGGTGGGTCTTCAGCGCCCCGCTCACCAGCAGCGAGTGGGCCAGGTCCGTGATGTTGATGCCCACGATGGCAAAAGAAAAGCTGGAGGAAGGTCATGAAAAAACATGTCATTCCTAATTTTATCTTTTTATGGGTGGGTTTTATCAGAAGGTGGCGGCAGCGGCCTTAACAGGAGAACACACACGCACACACACACGCACGCGCGCACACACAAACACACGCGCACGCACGCACACACACACACACACACACGCGCGCACACACACACGTGCTCACACTCACCCAATAGCTTTGTCAAGGTTCTTCTGTTCCCATTCAGGCTTGTTCATCTCACTGTGAAGGACACACACACACACACTTGAGTCATGCGCAAGTGCACCACCCTGTGGCTGCAAGCTGAAACTACAGTGAACTCCTAAAGTTGCAATGAAATTATTTGGAATTTCAGGAATTCTGCTTTTCTACCCAGACTCAGTTCTTGTGGAAACTGCAGGACTGTGGAACTGGAACAGACCGTTCAACACTGTTAAAGTGTAAACTGTTAGGATTTTTCTTTTTTATATCTTATCTCTATATGCTTTTTTTAAAACCACACCGTGCAACTTTACTTGTTTGTCTGAGGTCTTGATTGCAGCCAGATTTCGTGTTTCCTGGATCCCACTTACAGGACGAGGGAGGCTGCATGGTCATATTCCATCATTTTCTTCATCGTTATCAAAATCGACAACGTGTTTGTCCACATCCTAATAATACTTTCTGAATTCTCTCCACTGTCTTTGGCTTTCAGCGCCGAATAAATATCTAAAAACAGATCATTAATTGATTATTTAAATCATTTCCTAAATTTGACGCAGTGCCATCACTAACACTGCACGTGGGATATTCCTCTGTGTGTTTGCATGTAAATCATACCAAGCTTCAAAACTGCGCATGAGGCGTCAACGGAAAAAGAACAAAGCTGTGAATGGAGCGAGCAGCGAGTGAATGAGAGTGAGTCCGAGTACCTTGGCTTCCGGTGTGCGCTCCTACAGTGCACGTGACGAAGACGGACGGACAGACAGACAAGAGGGGGAGGCGTGGGCAGAAAGGTGGAGGTGAAGGAGAAAGAGAAGCAGAATGTTCAGTGGTGAAATGAGACGGATCGCTGGCGACAAACCACTCGGGCGGCAGCAGCAGCAGCAGCAGTCAATAAAGAGGATGTCGTGAGAGAAATCAAGCTGTTTGAATGATTATAATCAAGCAGAATGTGGTGAATGCAGAGCGATGGATGATAAAGTGCAGTTTAAAGTTTTAGAGGTAGAAATTTTAAAGCTGTATTAGTTGGGGTTTTTTTGGCCACAAGGGGGCGGTGGAACAAGCTGAAACAAAAATCGTGTTGAATTGTTCCCCTAATGAAATGCAGATTGTGATCTTGTTATCAAACAGTTGCCTCTTCACACGTTCAACAAAAAGCCAGAAGAATATCGACATTAGTCGAACCTCCGCTCTCCTCGTAGCTCAGATTTGGTCTCCACCAACTCCTGACACACATTTAGCCGCTAAACGTTTTCTGCCTCGGTGCTGGGCAGCGAGTGAGCAGCGGGTTCATCGGAGCGTCTTTGCGACTGTAGCTGGGAACAAAGTTGGCGAGAGTTCAGCCTTTGGGCCTCAACACGGACAAATTCTCTGCGTGTCCGTCACCGCGGGAGAAACCTCCGTCGCGTCGAACGTGGTCTTTTTCGTTCCGTGTGTCATTTGCATGTTTTACCTCCCGTCGTTGTGCAAGAGTTCCAATATTTGTGACCGGCCCTGACGTGTTTCACTAGTATTTCCCGACCTTCCTCGTGTACAGTACTCAGTCCCTGTGCTCCTCGGTGTTCCCCGTCAGTTTCTTCATGCCTGCCCACCTGCCACCGAGGACTCTGAACCCGCCTGCACGATTGAACCTGCCTCGTCTGATACCTGCAATGTGGCTCCTACACACAAATTAACAACAACAAATGCTCCAGCGGCTCTAGATGACGGCTACGCGCTGCGTTTATTTGGTCGATGCGTGCTCGCATCAATCGACAGATGGAAGCGGTAACCATGGCGACTGGGGGAGCAGCGATTGCTTCAGATCAGCTGATGTGCGCCCCCCGGTACACCTGACCTGCGACGAGTGACTTGAAGACTTTCTCCTCTTATGAGACGAGCCCCGCTTTCTTGTCACGTCCACGTTTTTCTATCGTATCTACTTTTTTGAAATCT
>NC_061516.1:24787500-24905000 GCF_022379125.1 Scophthalmus maximus
TTTTTGCCTCTGTGGCTCCACACACACAGGCTGTTGAAGTGCAGCACTGTGTTCAGCCAAAGCCATTAGGAAGTGCGACATGAATCAGTTTGTCATTACCACATTCATTTGAGCACATTGAATTACTGTAAACAAACACAGTCATCAGCAGAAAAAAAACCAAAAAAAAAACTATTTGGCAGCTTCAACTGGCCTCCGCTGTTCATTAGAACGCAAATGGAGCCTCGATATCTCCGGGAGCAAATCGAAGGGGCTGACACGTCAAAGGAACATTTAAAAATGTTTTCAGAAAAGAAATTCACCCTCTCGAGTGGGATGACAAGAAGCACTTTGACCTCTGGGAAACGTGGACTGAATCGAGAGAAGCACCGAGAACAGCTGGAACACCTGCACTTGTCTGATGATGTAATAAAATGTAATACACACGTTTTAACATGAAAACGAAAGGCTGCCGGCACCTGTTGGTTCAATCCTCTCATAGCTTGTAACTTTTGCTCAGACTTTTATGCTCCTGACTCGTCTGTTTTAGCTCATTTCCATCTTTAATCGCTTTTTGCTTCTTTTATTTCACATCTTAGGGAATTTTCTATGTCTTTGAATTTCCTCGTTGCTTGAAGTTGCCTCCTCTTTAGCAGCAAAACACTTAAAAACATTGTAATTTATGCAAAATATGAACGACTATGGATCAAAATAAACACCGTACACCGTCACTATTTGACATTATAGTCTACTGTTAAAGCTAACGGCTGCGACTAACGATTACTGTCATAATCGATCAATCTGTCGATTGTTTTCTCAACTGATCGAGTTGTATGGTTCATAAAATCTTCATCATAAAATGGTTCACTGTCGCAGAGGAGCAGAGAAACAGGAAGATATTCAAATTTCAGAAGCTGAAATCAGAGAATTTTGACCTTTGTTTTACTTCATTAAAAACGACTTGAACCGATGAGTCGTTTATCACAATAGTTGGCGATTCATTTACTAATCGATGAACTGTTGCAGCTCCAGTGTTAATCCGAAGATTTCATGGTTTTTACCAAAGAATCTGCAGATAAACAGAAACACAGTGAACCGGACTATTTATAGAAACAGCAGAGGAGGAGGAGGAGAAGGAGGAGGAGGAGGAAGAGGAGGAGGAGGAGGAGAAGGAGGAGGAGGAGGAAGAGGAGGAGGAGGAGGAGGAAGAGGAGGAGGAGGAGGAGGAAGAGGAGGAGGAGGAGGAGGAGGAGGAGGAAGAGGAGGAGAAGGAGGAGGAGGAGGGGGGGGAGCACATGTTCGGTTCACATGTGCTCCGCAACAGACTTGTACCGGACACACAGCGTCGACTGCGAGGGGCTTAACTGGGAGGAGTGGGAATAAACACACGGCCCTAGAATAAACATGTGATCACAGCAGGTGGAGGATAAACACACGGGGCGGGAGGGGGAGGGGGAGGAGGAGGAGGAGGGGGAGGAGGGAGAGGAGGAGGAGGATGAGGAGGAGGAGGAGGAGGGTGAATTTATAATTGAATTCCTTTGGACAAAATCGGAATGTAAATGAAGCTGCATCGCTGCAACAATGGAGGAGGCGTCGGCGGCGTCTGCTCACCTGAGGAAATGCTTCATGTTGGCCGCCGTCACCGCTCAGGTGTCCTCCTCGGTGCTGTGTGTGTGTGTGCGTGCGTGTGCGTGTGTGTCGGTGATCCCAGTCCTGGAGACACAAGAGGAGGTTCTGTGAATGAGTGAGGCCGACGGACGGAGGGACGCGGGGACGCGCGGGCCCCGAGCGGAGCTGTCCGTGGTGCTGGAGGATTTACGCGCACCTTGATTATAATTGTCTGCGGCGTTCGGCCTTTTTTTTTTTACCCGCGTTTCTTCACGGTTAAAAAAATGAGTCCGAATCGACGCATCCAAGCCCCTGAAAGACGTTTCCTATGTATCTCGGCACGATCCAGCAACACCGGGCGGCTGTTGCTCGATCCGTGTCTCTCGCCGACCGGAGGCGGAATAAAACCACCGCAAAATACGCGTAATCCTGGTGCAGAGACGAGACCCGATGCGAGCGACAGGACGACGGCTTCTCTCACCGATTGCGGCTCGTCCTCCTCTTCACTCGGCTGCTGCAGTCGCCTGCGCTTCGTCCATGATGCTCCAGAGTCGGACTGAGGCGGAGCGCGCGGCCGCAGCCTGGAGGTGCAGTGCACGCGCACGCGCACGCGCACCGGCGCTGTGGGCCGTGTGCTGCTCATTGGCTGGAAGAAATGAGCCCAGAGGAGGAATGTTTTTAAAAACAGTTTCATTTGGGAGTTGAGGAAAAAATGATGAATCTGTGCTTCTGTCTCTTTTATAACATTTATACCTTACAGATTAAAGGGAAATATAAAATGCCATAACAACGTCCACTTACTTTTGTACGCACTTGTGTATATAGTACCACCTCATTGTGTTCATTTATCCATCTTGATTTTTATATTTGACTATTTTATATTTTTGCTATTTCATATTGTCAATCCTTAGAGAATAAAGATCTACTCTATTCTATAAGTTCTATATCACAGCGTGTCTTACAATGAAATACAATCTCAGCCATACTTTCGGCGTACAACGTACAATAATAATGACATTACTGGTGATTTCATAGACATTTTTATTCATGGTATAATAACTTTAGTCCAATATGTGATGCACTTGATCTGGATGATCTTGGATATAGATCAACAACACCTATTCAAATCTTAATCAAAATAAATAAATAGATAAAAAATACAACAGTATGGACGTGAATATATTACCACAATGATGCACTTTGACAGCTTTGGAGGAAAAATGTTGCTTTATCAACGTCACTGAGTGCAGCCACAAAGTAAACTTAGAAAATAACATTTGCTATCGTAGTATTGCTGCGGTACCATTAGCTACCTATCGTTACATCCCTGTGAGCCTCGTTTTTCCACAGGCTGGAGAACAGTTGGAACAGCTCAATGTGGGAGGGTGTGCGATTTGTGAAAAAAAGCAAAAACAAAGTGGGGGATTTTTTCGAGCGTGTGTAACGGGAGTGGCTTCCTGACCTCCGGCGTGGGAGGCCGCCACGGCAGCAAGGAGGCTAAAGCTGCTGTCGCTAGCACGTGGCGAGTGAGGTTCACACACAAACTGCACAGCACTCGACTGGCTGACCACCGTTACACGTGCACAACAGAACAAAACATGCAAGAATTAAATCCCTCTCTTACAAATTTATCGTGCTTGGTGACATTCTGGAGAAGCGGTTCACTGAACATGGATGATGGCTCATTCAAACATGTTTTGGAGGGAAAGTTGGCAGACAAACATCTCACTCACACAGTGTTGTAATGTTGAATATCAACCATAAAGCCACTTTTTATGTGCTGAATGGACAAAGCTTGCCACCTGGGAACACAGCAAATTGCAGTTTGAACCAGCATATTTCAAACCCACAACAAACAAACATTTTCACATTACTCCTAGTGATGGTTACCAATAACAAAGACAACAGAGATCAACAAAACAATTCCATTTTCATGGATAAACAAAAAAAAAATCAGTTCAAAAAATATTTAGTGTGAGTGAGCCCTCTTCCCATGTACAACAATAAAGGATCTCTGATAATACTTTTCCGTTCCACCCACTTCAATTTTTCCCTCCATCGTCAACCATCTTCCCAATCAAATCAATTCAGGATCTCTGATGACAAAAGTAAACTGCAAAGGTTTCCGACAAAATTACCTCATGGATCTATCACATCCACGACTTACCTCCACAGTCCAGGATACAAGAGCCGGAATGGTCATGATGGAGATAGACTGCGTACCGGACACAAGACGGACAAGTATCGCCGCTGCAACCGAAAACGGCGGTAGGAGGCCGCCATCTTGTTTGTTTGTCGCATCAGGTGGTCTTCAAATCAACTGTGGAAACAGTTGTCTCCCAAATTATCAGATGAAAGCAAACGGCTTGTTTATGACATCAGTTTATTATTTAATATTCATCAATTGTATTGTTTCATTTCCCTATATTTCAGACTAAAAGCACCGGAACTGTGCTTTTATTGCGAAATCAGTTACTACGCCGCGCTGCTACCGTAATGCCCAGAGTAAACACGTAATTCAAAACAACATTGGGGCTTGTTTGACCACATTGAGGTGGTCTAGCATCGGTCTGAAGAGGACCTGGTCTATTGAAACAGGACGTTTTAACTCTAATCCTAATTCAATGACGACAGTAGCTTATATAATACCATTTTTTATAGGGCTTTAATTTTGAAATTCCACATCAAACTGTCTTGAAATTTCCTGAGTGATACTGGAGGGTAATCAACTGTCAGTGGAACTGGTTTTAGTATTAGGTTCATTTCGTTTCCTTTCTTAATTTCTATACATCTCATGAACGTTTCCTTTTATTGTGAAACCCATACTATACTATACCCAGTCTATGGTGAATTCACGTTTGACCGGACGTTACCGTAATGCCTGGCGCATACACGCACCTCGAACACAACGCGGGGGGGTACGTTTGAGTGCAGTGTGTTTTTTCCACCACACGGAGCGGTCAGGTTGAGTCTCCGGTTCCTCCCCCTCGTCCCTCCTCCCTCCTCCCGACGCGCGGAGCGGGTATTTGCATACAGACGGGCAGACAGAGCGTCTTCCTCCGTAGTTTGCTCTAAACTTTCGGTGGAGAAGATTCCTGCAACCGGACCCTCCGGGAGGAAGTGAAGCCGTCCACCTCTCCGCTGAAACCGCGGGAACTCGATTAACTGCGCTTCGACAAACTCACTTTAAAAGTTCTGCTCCTTCTGTTTTCTTTTTCTTTTTCCTTTCGGGGGTCCGATCCGATCCGATCCGCTCCTCGGATTCGTTCGACATGTCTCTGCGGACGAGCCAGAAGACGTCGACGACGTCCTACCGGACCGTGAACGTCGCCGCCCCGGAGGCGTCCTACCGGACCCTGAACGTCGCCGCCCCGGAGGCGTCCTACCGGACCCTGAACGTCTCCGCCCCGGAGATGACCTACCGGACCGTGAACGTCTCCTCCCCGGAGGTGACCAGCTCGGTGTTCTCGGCCAGGTCGGTGTCCCCGATGCAGACCGTGTCCCCGGTGCAGGCCGTGCAGAATGGCTCGTACGAGACGGTGCGCTACCTGGTGCCGGTGCAACAGGCCATGCAGCAGCAGCAGCAGCAGCAGCAGCACTCGTACTACGTGATGCAGCAGCCCATGGTGCAGCAGATGGTGCAGCCCGTGATCCAGCAGCCGATGGTGCAGTGCGTGTCCCCGATGTACCTGCAGACTCTGCCCCGCCTGAGCGTCAGCAGCCAGGAGTCCGACATCCTGTACCTGCAGCAGCAGACGGTGGAGGTGAGTCCCTCCGGAGCAGCCTCCTGTCCTGCTGGAAAGCCTCGTTTCAGACCTATTCCATTATATAGTAGCACTTTGAGATTGCTTCTAGCAATGAAAAGTGCTCTATAAATTGAATTTATTATTATTAGTAGTATTGTTATTATATATTGTACCATATTATTATTATTATCATCATCATCAAATCAGGAACACAACCTTTTTCAGTGCCAAAGTCAGAGTCAGACAGTTTGTCCTCAGTGTCAGAGACAGAGCTTGTATAATATGATCGGTGTCTACCAACATATAAAGTGATACTCGATTTACTAAAGTGAACAAGCATCTTTAAACTACCACTGTAGATTAAAAAAAACATCTGTTAAATGCACAAATGTCCTTGTTTTGTAAAGTTGAATCATAAAATACCTACTTATTGTTTATGTTTCAGCTGTTGCATTGACTTCATAATACATATTTGCATATTCTTATTCTGTTTATTTAGTATAATACACATATCTCTGCAGACTTCTTATATCTTTTTATTGTGATTCTCCAGGACTTTTTATACTTCTATTCTTGGTTGGAGAAACTGTAGCGAAACCCTATTTCCTACCTGGATCAATTTAGTATTTCTGAAGAAAAAAAACACGAGGAAATATGACTTGAAAAATTTAAATTAAGCAAAATGAACACACATTTGCAGATAATTGAGTCAATTGCAAATCATCTGTTAGAAATAACCAAGAGAATTCTCTGTATAGTTTTATATTGTTGAGGTGTCAGACTCCAGCCTTCTCTGGTGTCGTGATGTCTTTCTCTTTTGGATTCCCTTGAGCAGTTGATTTGGTGTGTAAATGTCGTCTACACATCTGTCTCACATCTGTAGCTTCTGTTTCGAGCGCCGGCCTGGGCCTGGTAATGAACACACCCAGCTCATTAACCCGTCCGTCAGTCTCACAACCTGTCTTCAGTCACGGGAGCGGGGAGGTGCTCGGCTGCAGGGCGAGGATAGCGTGTGTGAGGCACTTTGCCGCCATTACGAATAACATCAGCAGTGTGACGAAATGATATGATAAAATGAAATGATAAGTCAGTTTCCAGAGCCTGAGATCAGAGATAAACAGGTGGACAGGAAAGACGCAACGTAACGAAAGACCTTTGACTTTTTCTCTCTCTTTTTCATTATGAAGTGCAATTTATTCTAAAATAAGTGACATTTTCTACGAATTGAATTTGCCGACTTAAAAAAACTCACAGGAAAGGGAATGAGAATGAGCTCATACCGCTATACAGCCTCAGGAACTGAAAAAAATGTATTATGTGTGTATATATATATATATATATATATATATATATATATTAGATCTTTTGATTCTGATCAGGTACCAATGACATTTGTCACATGTCGTCTTGAGCTGCAGCAATCAGTCGATTAATCAATAAGTCTTTTCTACAGAATATTTAATATTTTGATTGTCGAACAGTCATGTTATTTTTTTTGTTAACGTTTCCTGGTTCCAGCTTCTCACATTAGGAAGTGATGCTTTTCTCTGTCGTGCATGATAGTGAACTGAATATCTTTTGGGTTTTGGACCGTTTGCATTTGCTGACGTCACTGTGGGTTTGATGGGAAATTATTCTGTGCGTTTTTCACTGTTTTCTGACAAACTGTACCGACAAACCGATTAATCGACGAATCTGGGGAAATTCAAAAGAATATTTGATCGATATTGCAAATAGTTTCTTCAGATTCCTCCCGTTTGAAGTCGGAACACTGCTAATTTTAGACTAAACATTTCTCTTGGTTCAAGTTCGGTAAATTTCCTCTCCTGCTTTTCTTTTCTGTCAGTATCGGTACCGAAACTGAGCTAATCTATTGGCACGGGTGTAAAAAAGAAAGAAAGAAAGAAAGAAAGAAAGAAAGAAAAGAATTTGTCTCCATGAACTGGTTTGTGTTCTGTCTCTTCCCTCCTCTGGCGAAATTCACATCACCTGTTTACATTCTCTGATGGATTAAGAAACTCTTGCCACTCCTGCGCTTTACCGCTTGACTGATATAGTAGACGCCATGTCACTGCCAACATAAACCTGTGGCGTTAATAACTGTTCAGGACGATGGATTCACTCTGCTTCAGGCCTCAGGCTCATAAACCTGTTAACGTGCTTTCACCTGGTTTATGTGAGTTGCCTCAGTTTCACTAGTGAACACTTCCCTGCGCTGATAATCACTTCCTGGTTGCCTCGGCCTTTGCCCCCTGGCCTGGTTAATACAAGGTCTGTGTTGTAGCCTGGAAACATTTGGATAATCTTCACTCCCACATTTCCCTCGTCTGTTTCCCGTATTTAGCTTTGTCAAAAATAATAATAAGAAGAAGAAAAGTCTCCCTGTTCGCTCAGCTCCTAATTATATACAATGTATTTCTTGTGTTGAGTGCGGCTGAGAGTCGTCACTACTTTTCTTTTTGTCTTCGCTGATAGTTTCTTTTCGGCTGAATTCTGCCGTCTGCGTCTCCGCAGTCGGAACCGAATTGTCCTGAAGTGTTTGGTGGAGACGTGGTGCCACACCCGGTCTGACTCTGCTGAGGTGGCACACCCTGTCATTGAAAAGACAAACACATTCCTCCACCTGGCTGGATTATCTCTGCTGAATTAGACTGAGCAGAGGTCTCATTCTATTCCCCATGCAAATACCTTGAGTTGAGCCAACACATCTTGTCCACTATCTTCATTTTTTGTCTCATAGATATTTTACCATGTCATGCAAAAATGCTTCCTTATGATTGGCTGGAGGTGTCGTTTTATTTTTAAGTATATATTTACATTTCAAGCTGTCGTGGAAGTTTGATTCTGTAGCTTAAAGTCCCCGTCTTTTTCGAGCACATGTTGTCACTGTAGAGGTGTTTTCACATTCCTCACCTGGAGGAGGAGATTTCTGTGCAATTTGAAATTCAAACGAATCCTGGGGCAAAGCTAGATTTGGAACGTCACAAATACAGGAAACCAATCTCTGTCCAATATGCAAATGTGGGGCAAAGAAACTGGAAACTTCCAGTGCAGCAGAGGCAGCGCATCATGAGAGGACGGCAGGTGTGTCAGCCGACAGTTAGCATTAGCATCAGCAGTTAGCATCCCCGAGAGGACGGCAGGTGTTTCAGCAGACAGTTAGCGTTAGCATTAGCATCCCCGAGAGGACGGCAGGTGTGTCAGCAGACAGTTAGCATTAACAGTTAGCAACCACTAGAGGACGGCAGGTGTGTCAGCAGACAGTTATCGTTAGCATTAGCAGTTCATGAAAGTTTTATGGCTGAATGTCGCCGATGTTGCCGCTAGCCATCTTGTTGCGCACATTCTTCCACCGGTCAACGTAGCGCGAGCAGCTGTGGTGGGCGGGGCCTGTGTTATTTGCATATCATGAATACTCATAGTCTCAGAATTCCTCAATGAGGGAGAGAGAGTGGATGGTTTTCCAGCCCCATTTCAGAAGGTTTTTTTTAAACTTCTTTTGGGGGGTAAACAATGTGAAACAAAATATTAGGGATAGCAGATTCTTTTTATATACTTTAAAACGTGACTGGAGGGGTTCTTTAAGTTTATCAGATGGAGCGGAAAGTCAAGTCTCGAGTTACTCAAGTCCAATTCAGGTGAAGTGGAAGATGAATAAGACGGAATACGTTTTATCTTCAGGGCAAGTCACCCTTTTTTTTAACAGGGTTCCTCTTCACTAAGTGCTTCTTGGACCAACTGTGTGGACGGTTCCAACCCATTGATTTTTACTAGGAAATAAACTCTTACGGCGTGATACTCCAAAGTTGAGATAAGAGACGATTATATATGTTTAACGTGCGAGTCAAAAGCAAACTTTTTTTTTTTATTGAATCAGTCGTGTGGGTTTTAAAGTAATCAAATGCTTAAAGACGATGCTACGCAGAGCGAGGTCGATCATTTCCTGTTGAAATCTCACCGCCTCCTTCGTTTTCGCTCCGTTTTGTCTGTGATTACAGAGCAACAGCAGGAATTCTTCGTCGGTGTTCAGCCAGTCGTCCAGTCCTGTCCAGCCAAGTGTTGAGGAGGCAAGGACAAACACACACACACACACACACACACACACACACACACACACACACACACACACACACACACACACACACACACACACACACACACACACACACACACACACAAACGCACAAACGCACGCACGCACTTGGTATAAACCCACTGGAGCAAAAAACTATGTAAAGTCTAGTTAACTTTAGTTTAGACAAGTTAGTTTGGTTTTATTGTTTTTCGTGATACAATACATGAGATAATAAAACTTCGACTCCGCGGACAAACTGTCAATGGTTTTTGTGAACACGACAAACATTATCCCGCAGACAAACGAGTCTGTAACCTGTCCCGGCGAGTTTCAGGGTGATCCCGCTGTCGGAACATGTCACTCAAGACGATCAGAGGAAGTGAGCTGGAAGACGTGAAGTGCTGCGTCTGCTCGGCAGCGACAGCGACTGTGGAAGGGGAAAAGGATTTAATGTGCAGACTTCAACCCACGAATGCTACAAATTCGTCCGCAGTATCTTAAATTACTCTGAGAACTAGTATGGAGATATGTAATTTAATTTCGCTTTGGGTAGAACGCGCAGGCAGTGAGACATGATGCACAACTTCAAACATCTTCCACAGAATTTTCAACATTAGGGCACAAGTGATCGTTTCAGTTTGATGAAGCATAAAAAGACTTGCAGTTTAACACTATAAATTACATATAGCTACTTTTTTTGAATCAGCATTTAATTGATCATATTTTGTGGACGTATAGTCATTCATATGATGTTGAAACATTCACAATAATCATCATAATGAATAAATTATATAAATCTGATATTACCAGAGTTTCAGTGCTGCTCCCAAATTTGTAATTTTTTTTCTTTTATACTTTTAAGAAACATGTTATTCCGCGAAAGTCGCTTTTTTTTGACATTTCATAAAAAGACAACTTCTCAAATGTCAAAGAACCCCAAAAAAGAGGGCTACATTTCAAAGAGAGATGATTGTGAATCTGCTGAGACATGCAGCGCCTACTCTCTATATTGTATTTGTTGCCACACAACATTTTGGTTACTATCCTACATGTTTCCAAAACCAGCATTGAATTCTTACAATAGAACGCGCTCAGTCTCGAAGTCTCTGGGCTTTTATTTTAACGACCTTTTGGGCGTAACATGAAATGAACCAATCTGAGCCTCCTCCCTTTGATTTTTATTTAACGCCAGGCGTATTTGCACCGGGCTTTTGGAGCAGCTTTATCTCACTTGATATTCTTGATATTCTACGATGTGGGTGTTTTTTTTTTATACCTCTAGAATCATATATCTTGTTGTTGAATAGATCTGAGGGCAGCCGCATGTCTTAATGTCTTTTGATATGCAAATCAACAACAGCACAATTCTCACTGAGAAATCCTGTACAAGTCGAGTCGTCTTCCTCTCTCGTGATGATTGCGTCTCCGGGTTGGTAAATTGCGGTTTGAGCACGTGACGGAATGATTTGTGGTTTGAACCGTAGAAGTGTCGTGTCGAGTTTCTCTATAAACTGAGGAATGGAATTGGAAGAGGCTTCTGCACAGATTGATCAGCATGGAACTTGAACGCGGGAACTTGTCTTTGTGTGTGTGTGTGTGTGTGTGTGTGTGTGTGTGTGTGTGTGTGTGTGTGTGTGTGTGTGTGTGTGTGTGTGTGTGTGTGTGTGTGTGTGTGTGTGTGTGTGTGTGTGTGTGTGTGTGTGTGTGTGTGTGTGTGTGTGTGTGTGGGTGGAGCGACGCCCTGCTTCCACATTCGCAGTGTTACAACAACACTTTGTTCAAAATCACAGCTCCTTCAACTGTCACAAAACGCTGTTTCAGGGTGGGAGCAAAAATCGAGGTGTGTCCGCCGGCCACTTCCCACAGGCCTTTGCTCTGGGCGGGCACATTCCTTTTGATTTGAACCTGCAGCGTCATGTACGCAGCTGTTGTCAAAACAGGGCGGTTCATTGATTCATAGCGGCCACGGCGGCGCTTTGATGCCCGTTTGTCTTGGCACGAACTGACAAAGAGTCGTCCGTGGGTTTCCAAAGAAATCGTAACTGTTTTTTGTGGTGACGCTCTCATCTGCAAGTCTGTCCTCAAAACGTCTGGTGAGGGGAAAAAAAAAACACACCTTCAAATAACTTTTGTGAAGACCTATTCCCAAATTAAGAAATTCCATCTGCGGAAGTGATCAATTTGTAAAGGTGGTTTGTCACAAATGCTGCAATTTACAATTATTTTCATTATTGTTTTAACCGTTACAAGTTTTTTGGATTAATTATTTTGTGTACAAGACGTTCAGGAAATAGAGAAAAATGTCCATTACAATATTCTTTTGTTTGTATTGCTGTTATTTTTTGAAGATTTAAAACGGAGAATAGCAGCAAATCGTCACATTCGAGAACCAGGAACTGTTTTATGTCAATTTTTTTTCTAAATGGCTCAAATTGTGATCAGTTATTATTCATAACTCGCCCTGTTGAGATTATTTGAGTTCTTTTCTTCTCCCTGCACAGTTCACTCCATCTCTTTTTTTTTTTTCTACAGTGAGGTCGTTTCAAATACAGTAAAAACGCAATAAATCAATAGGGACAGATAAGACCCGGAACGTGTTTCGACAACACTCTCGGTTCAAAAGTCCACAAATGAAACCGTAGCAAACAGGAGGCAGGATCAGATAAAGTTGTAGGCTGGGATTTTGGGGGAACATTGGTGCATTTATTGTGCATGGAGTGAATAGAAACATATGACATTATCTTTGAATTATGAGAAGTTTTGTGACGTAATCTGCTGAGCCACCGCTGCCTCTAATTTCCTTTCTGCTCCGACTTGCCTGGTCTTGTGTACAGGTACAACTTAAAGAAAACCGTCTGGGCGGTCAGACCTCAGACAGTAATCAGCTTCTCTAGAAGAGGCAACGGGCAAAAAATTAAAAAGATTTTATGGTTTGCCAAGGACAAAATCTGATTATGATAGGTTGCTACGGAAACACGCTGGCCACACCTGTGGCCTCACCTACAGGAAGTGAATCTCCTTGTTTGATTTATCTTTCTTTTCTTTTTTTAAGTATCATTTATTCTTTTGGTGACGGCATCAGATGTTACTTTGCTGTTGAGCAGGATGACAGAGTTGCTATTTATGAAACCGTGAGGCCCTCGACGTTTCTCACAACGTGGGCCACTCGCGACGCCGACAGGGATGAAGTGCTTAAAAATGTGTGCGTGTTGGAGGGAAATGGTTGAAACGAATCCGAGGCTGCAGTGAAAGCTGAAGTGTTGTTAGGTGTCAGGAGGCTCAGCTTTCACTACCGCCGCAGGGGACGACCGATGACATAATGCATTCCTGAGTCCCCGAAACCGAGTTTTTACCTGTGGGGACCACAAGTCAACACACACCGGCACACCGGCTAAAAGACTCTCTGAGTAAACGTATTAATCACCGATGCACTCACATTGAATGTGACGGAAGAAGAAGTGATTTCTGGTTGTGTAGCGTTAGAGGAGCCAATCCCAGCTAACATTGGGCGAGAGGCGGGGCCACATACACTCCACACAGAAAGGCCCTGGTCGGTTTGAACCGGGATTCGAACCCAGAACCTTCTTGCTGTGAGGCGAAAAGTGCTACGCCACCGTGCAGCCCCTCTAATGTATCTTAACATCCCTAATGATTCGCTTCCCGTCTTTTTCAGCAGCAGGTTCAACAGCAGTCGACGGCTGAGGTTCAGTGAAGCTTGTCGTCGATCTGTGGGCTCTTTTTAGACGGGAGATAAACCATTAGATGTCTCACACTGTGTAAACAGCCTGTTCAGTGGAGGTCACGGTCACGGCGAGTGCTCTGGTAAAGGAGAGGAGTTAGACAAGTTGAGTGATGAGAGGTGTTAGATATTTCTGAAGCAGGTTGAGGTTTAAGTGTGATTTACGCAGGACGGCGTGTTGACGGACATGCTTGCTGCTGCGAGGAAGGGTGAAATCTGAGACTTTTCTGTTTGAGAACGACTCGGCGGCGTCTGCAACCCGGATTAGACCACGGATTCAAGGATTAATGCGAGTTTTACAAACTGTATCCGAGAGTGGCGCTTTCAGCGTTGTATTTCTTTTTGGTTGTTGTTTGTCTCTGATCCGCTGCTTCCCCAAGACGCCTTTCTCACCACTGCGGGATATGTGAGGCATTCAGAGTTAATAACAGGTCACATTGTGGTGAGGCGAGAACACTGGATGGGACGCCATGTTCTTAATGTTTACAGGGAGCAAATCTCTCCAGAATCCCCGACAGATTCCGAGCCAAACGGGGAAACGCGGCTTTAATTAAATCAGCACTTTTCCATAAAGTGAGTCTGTCGGGAATAACTTTAATACTTTCATCACTATTGTGCAGGAAATAAAAATTGAAATGCCGGTTTGCAACAACGTCACATCTGCACCTCATCCGTGCTTGGTAGTGGCTTTTAGAAAATGTTCAATATCTCATGTCACGGTATTTTGAGTCTCACACGCAGCCAGTACTTGTGAAAGTTGTACACATGCTGTACACGAGCGATGCACACGTATGTATTTTTGTCTCATCACATCTGTACGCCGGCTGCTTACCAGTCTGTTGCCGACAAACGCTGACATTTCTGAAGCTGTCACGCAGGGGGTTGGAGCTGAGTTATGGCCCTGTGGTGCAACCAGTTTGTATCCGCACATAGTTTGTGGCGTTTTTAAACTTCATACAATTGTCGGTTGTGAAAGTTATGCTTGTGAAGTAGAGTGAATTGTTTCATGTCATTGTTCTGCCAAAACCAAGTCGGTAGCGAGTGACTTTCCGTCTCATCAAACATAATTTTCAAAACAAATGAATCTGCCCCAATTTTTCGGACTCCTCCAAAGAAACGATACATCCTGCGCCTGCAAGGCTTCTGATTGGCTCGTTCATGCAACATGTCCCCAAGCAGAATCTCTGGTTAAGTAAATGGAGCCATGTTATATTTGGGGAAAAGGTTTGTCAAAAGAAAAACTGTGGTGTGATTTCTGGCTTCGTGCCGACCTTGGCATGGTGTGTGTTGTTAATGGAAGTATTGTTTTCATGTCTTTAATCCCCTTTTTGTTCTACAGCATCAAACAAAAAAATGTTTATGTGTCTTTGCATGATAAAGAATATAACAGGTAACTGGAGGAGAGGGGGAAGTGAAACTTTACTATGGAAAATACTGGAAAAAGTACAAAAACTTACAGTGGGATCAGACATCTAATGTTCCTACTTCACTGCCACAGTGAATCACACACAGAGAAAAGGATGTTTTGCAGTACAGCCACTCAGAGACACACACAAAGAGCCTGTGTGTGGTAAGGTGACTCTGTTCTCTCTCTAGTGTTACCTGAGTCGCACGCACACACACACACACACACACACACACACACACACACACACACACACACACACACACACACACACACACACACACACAGGTGATGTGATGATGTATTCAGGTTAGATATTGAGTTACTGGTCCTTTGGTATTCTGCGTTCACACAGGATGGAGAAGTGAGTGTAGATGGTTCACCTTCTGATCGTCCTCTGACCTGCTACAGTTTCATAATGAAACCGAAAATATACTTTTCAATGACATTTCTCTTCCGTTTGTGGCACAATCTTAAGACTCATTGCCACATATTGATTTAGTCTTTTATTTTCATTATTGATTTCATTTCATTTCAAAGCTGTGTGCAGAGAATTGATTCACACACACAAACGCAGTGACATCAGACCCATCCGACATAGTCGCACATGGCTAAAAACCCCCCCCCCCCCAACACATTTGGTCTTTTTTGCAAACAGCGACGATGTAGCGGGGAAGTGAGATCCCTTCACACGTGGTCACTCGGGACACGAGCGGAGATGCATTTTAACACCGAGTGTGAACTGACGCACTTAGAATGTTTATACCAGGTATGAACATTTGTGATATGTTGTCATTTCAAGTCTCGTCACATGTAAACAGGGTTTGACCTCCCGCAGGGGAAGGAAAAGGAGGCTGCGTCCAAACCATTAAAACAAAAAGTGTTCGCTGTCAGAAACAATCTTCATCCGTACTAACACTCCTGGTGCATTTTAAATACACAAAATATTAGGGTTAGCGGCTATCACAAAGATCATTTGATAGGAGCGTGACGAATCAGGGAGGGATATGTAGTGACTGATGAGAATGTGAGTGTCTGCGTCATTGTTTCCGGTCGTCCAGACTAAAAACAATAACCCCAGAGGTTTTATGGGGACGTTCCCAGAACCCTCCGATTTAGGGGCTTGAAAACTCAGGAGCAGTGTGGAATTCTGTCATTAACTTAGTGAAACTGCTTATTGAGTTCTTCAGAGCTTCAATGATTTTTATCCTATTATTATTATTGAGTAAGGTAATGATCGTTCAATGTGCCAATTCTGTGATTTTATTTCTGCCTTTTTTTTTTTTAAATGCAACTTTTGTCAGGGATTTCCCAAAGTTTATTACGTCATCCTCGTGCTCTGGCCTTCATCTTTACTTTTTTTTTGGAAATATACAGACACCATATTATGTATATTTTAGGTTCTTTTAGGTTTAGGGAGGTTTTAGAACGGAGTTTAGACTGAAATGACTTTTCTGTGCTTCCTTTGACCTCGACCTTCTCAGTTGTCACTCCTTTCTAGGTGAGACACACACACACACACACACACACACACACACACACACACACACACACACACACACACACACACACACACACACACATTTTTGTTTCCCTATCCCCAGGAGGACAGCTCATTGACATAATGCAATCCCCATTCACTCCAACCTGAATCATCATAACTAAATGATGCCTTAACCTTTAACCTTATCGTTACCTGAGCCCTAAAGGCCAAGCGTCAACCCGTGGTCCTGTGGGGGACCACCAGTCCCTACAGGTTCATAAGAACAAGTGTACACACACACTCAGCAGCTCTGACCTGCTTACCTCTCATCATGAGGTCGTTGTCATCCTCCCACACATTCTACACAGCGGTATGAGCTCAGTGCTGCGGCCGTTCCCAGGAATTTAGCGTCTGTCTGCAGGTCAGCTGCATATTAAACTCTGTCAGAGTTGATCGGATCTACCACCACCACCTTCCCCCCAGCCGGACTAAACAAGAGGCCTCACAGCTGAGCGGCCCTCAGAGTCCTGATGGCAACATATGCAAGTATACTCTGAACCCAGAGAATAGATTTTAGTTTTCTTGAGGTTATTCTCATGCAGTATAGATATCAGAAGGGAAAACTACGAGCTACTCTGCATCTTCATCGGTGACCCAAACCTGCACAAGTAGTTATTTTCACAATCATCCTGCCCATTGGTTCACACTCACAGTATTGATCACTCATTGTCGTATGTCCCACAAAACTGGCGACCCACCGTGACGTCACCCGTTGGTTTGTGAGCTGCCATTTTGGAAGCTTTGAGTCTCGCAGCGCCATCTTGTTTCCGCCCCCCCCCCCCGCAACCAGACGTAGGAGCAGGGGGTGTGGTCTGACTGAGAGCTCGTCCACTGCAACCATGCACTGATTGGACGGTACCGGCTGTCAATCACGCTGTATCCACGCTACAATGCGAAACGAACCATCATCTACAAAATGAACATAACGCAGACTCGAAACCAGAGATTGAACCATAAACTCTGCAGGAAAATGTTTCCTGGCGTTTTACATCAAGTGAGAAGTAGAGTCATGTTTCTCATTAGACTTCTACAGAAACAACCAGTGGAGTCGCCTTCCGCTGGCAATTCCAGGAAATACAGAGGAAATAAGTTAGATAATCCCTGCAGCCAGTAGGAGTAGAACATTGAAGAGGCCTTGGATTTTGAAGGCCTAGTCTTAAATATCAACGTGAAATTATGTTTCCTCTAAGGCGTCAGCTTCTACTTGTCATGTCTTGACAACATCTGAAGCCGATAACATATAAAGTTTTGACAGATGACAACATAGCGAACATAAAGCACCGTGTCTTCGACGGAACTGGAATCAGCTGGTTGGAAAACAGAGCGTGGTTCAGGTCTGTCTGTCTTCCACGCTCTCCCTTTCTCTGCAGGAATGACAGGCATGTTGCCGTGGCAGCCACAGCCCTGCAGCGCTGCGACACACCCACCTCCATGTGATCACACACTCCTTATCTCGTCTGTTGCAATCTGCCTCTCTTCTCTTTTGTATATGCAATCCCTAAAAGTTACAGACTGTAACTTCAGTTTTCACCTCACGGTCGCTGCAGAAAGACGGGATTTGAAATTACAACCTCACTCCCGTGTCTTCGATAAAGTCAATACAACTTAATAAGTTATTAATGTCAAGCATATGTTCTTTTATTTACCGTTAATGATTTGTTGTTTTGGTGCTTTCAGGGTCAAGCTTTGAGCTTGATTTCCAACAGATTTTTCTCTCAAAGCTTGTAATACACCGGATTTGAAATGGCGCTAAGCAGGAATCCAATTCCTAACAGCGTCTTTCAGTGTCGGTCTTCTCCCACTGAGTTGCTTCATGCTCCCGTTTACAAAACCTGAGCCTGTTTGGGTTATCGCCGCGTCGCTGCCCGTTTCATTCTTCGTAGTTTCCTTAGTTTCTTTCATTCTCTGTTTTCCCTTTTAGATAAGATTGCATCTCCTGTGCCAGTGTTTACTGGTAGTGATGACATAACTTGTTTAGTCTTTCTCTCATTGGTGCTGCTGCACGAGTGTCGGCTATACAGGAAGCACAAAGGGGCCATGCCATTCAGAAACAATATGAAACAACAGAGGGGAACGGGGAACTTTGGCATCTGTAGCGTTGTTGTTTTTTTCTTCATACTCGGAACTACCAGCGAATCAGGAACATATCAACCTTAACTTGATCCTCTATTCTAGTAACTCACAGCATGAGACGACATCTATAAATTACAAAGAGGTTCAGTTTACTCTAATGCAAAACAGATCAAATTAGCAATTCCTCACATTGGAGCAGCTGGAATTAGAAAGAGTGGACAAAAGATTATAACCAGTTTACTTCTCAGTATAATACAGTCAAATATAACATTACCCACTGACTACAGAACCTCTCTGACACGGTGGCAACAGGAACTGAACGTGTAGAATAGGTACTTAACCTCTGTCACGATCAGCGCTCCTGGCTGTTGTCACAACTGTCGGTGGAGGTCAAGTGTGAATGGTTGTTAAATATCCTCAAGAGGCATAATAGGAGACATAATTGTGGGTTGGGGGGATTATGTGGCTTCGTCTGTTGAGGGATGGTTTCTCGGGCTCTGACACTTAAGGCCTCTTTTACGTCTCTTTCAAACCACCTGTCCCCCTTCGTCCCTAATCCTTCAGGTGTAGGTAAACTGCCGAGTCCTGACATGAGGAGTCGGCCCTCCAATGTTTTACCTCCATATACCGTTAACATACTGTGGACATCCGCATACCCACGGGAATTGTCCCAGACTAATATTGTCAGCTCTCCAACTTCTGGAAAAGGGTCACACGATAGGATACTTCACAATTCATAAAACCCAGGAAGAATCAGTAAGAGCATTTTAATGTCTGCATTATCATTTCCAAAAGTCTTATCGCTGCCCGTTCAGACTAAAACACAACCTTGAGTTTTTAAACTAAGACGGGGCAGTGGGTTTCCCAAATGTCCCCCCGCCCCCCCAAAAAGAAAAGCAGTAGTATGGACGCCAGGCGTAAACAAAGAGTGATGCCTTCTAAAACTTCTTAGTGTGTAGGCAGCCTGAGAATCTCCCCAGACAAGCTGAACACGATACTTAAGTGTCGCTCCATGTGGTTCTTGGAGGCCGTCCAATGGCACAGTAGTGTAAACTTCTCTTGGTGGGAAACGCTGACTCCCAGTCTTCTTCACCCCGGCTCCTGTGGAATTTGGGGATTCCTGATGAGACATGACACCGGACAAAATATTTCTGTTTCTTGGCTGAAACCGAGATAAAAACCAAGTTGAACCAACCACCAGTGGGTGACTTGTTTATTCAGAGAGATATTAAATATATATTTAGTTTAATTTCCCTTAATTTCTCCCTCTCCTGAAGTTTTTAAATGATTCAAACGAATCTCTTTAGTACACAGGGAGCAAACTATCAAGATCGTTTAGTGTAGCCACTAGAGATCATGAGCTGAAAAAGGGAAACTGAGCCTTCAACTGACTCGGGAACCGGTTTTGCTTCAGGAACATTTAAAAACTTTAATGCCGCTTTAGATTTCAGATAGCTGTGTAAGTGCAGCAGGTGATTTAGTGTCGGTGCAGGTAGTCGGTGACATACTTTTAGAAAATATGAATGGCTCCAATTAGAGCAACCCACATACTAGGTCATTATTTTACACTAAACTTGTCCAACAGCTCTTAAGATATATTGCGTTGAGAGGCTGTGCGGGCCTGCAACTGAAACGGCTGCACCCTGTGATAAATGAGCTTTAAGACCCAAAGATTAATTCAGGCAGAACGTATAGATCAACAGACCCAGGCCAACCTGCCTTCCACACCAAAAAACAACAACTGACAAACTTCATTCATTTCTCTTTATGAAACTTAATCCCTCACCGGTCTTCCCTAAAGTTAAAAAAAAGAAAAGTTTGACAGATGACGCCGTCTTGTTGCTACAAGACGGTAGCTGATGTCCGTTGGGTGTAACTGAAATGAAATGATTCATGAAGGGCTTTTTTTTTTTTACAGCCGGCTTTGTCACAACGTGCACCACGGCACCTCAGAGAAGCAGCATGAGAAAAGAGCTTTTAAACAAGACTAGACAAATATTATCAATCATGTTTGTGTTGACCCCCCCCCCGGTCTGTCATGCGTCGGCCAACAAAGACTCTGACGGGCCGGTGTTTGTAGAGAGTGAAGGTGTTCAACACGGCAGGCGGCTCGGGCTCCGCGTGGGCCTCAGATAACAGGTTACGCAACTGCTTTGAGTGTTTGTTAGCGCCTAGTGTTTGACTCCGCTCTGTTGCCACATGTAGATAAGAGGAGGCGATGGGCGTGGTTGGCTCAGATCAGGTGTAGGGTGAAGTACGCGAAGCAGCAGGTGGAGATCCTCGTGAACTCGGGCTCTGCTCGTCTTGGTTCGATCGCGGCCCTTTATAGAGTTCTTCCAGCAAAAAGAGCTTTGTAGTTGTAGGAAGAACCTTCCCTGTTTCGTCATGGGGAATCCACCTCCACAAGGAATAGGTTTTTCCACAGTTTGGTTGTAGGGATGCACCGAACGCACCGAAATTGTTCGGCCCAATAAGTGAAAAGGCCGAATAATTGTTGCGGAAGAATGTTTTTAGTGACGCGATTCCAAAAGCTGCCGCGACCACTTGTTACACCTTTGGTATGAACCGGAACCCCGAATATGAGCTCGAGATCACTGTTGGACCTGCAAATCCCCCCAAAACCCGGTGGGGAGTCGGAAAAACCAGAACAGTGTCACGGCGGGACATTAGAGTAATTTGACGTATGAACAAAGACATTTTATTTGCATTATTTCCTGCAGACATTAAAGCTGCATAGGCACATTGACCATAATCCAACTGTGAGAACAGTGAAAGTCGGCATGACGGAAATCAAACGCAGGGGACTTTTATTTCTTGTACTAAACTCCTGAGAAACCAATGGCAGCCTGGAAGGCCGTCCCTCGAAGGGTCACAACTGATTCACAAACGGTGGGTCTAAATCTGTCTCTCCCTCTTTTTCTTTTACTCCAGGAGGAAGAGGAGGAGGAGGTGGTGGTGGAGGAGGAGGAGGAGGAGGAGGAAGAACAAGGCGGCGGGGAGGAGGTGGAGGTGGAAGAGGTGGAGATCGTCAACATCATACAGCAGAAGCCGCCGCCGGCCATCGAGCGGATCTCCCGGACGGTGGTGGGGACGGAGCTGAGGGAGGGGCCGCAGCCGGTGAAGATGGACACGCGGTACTTCGGCGAGCTGCTGGCCGACGTCTACAGGAAGAACTGCGACATCCACTCCTGCATCTCGGAGCACGTGTCCAAGATCAGAGGACAGTGAGTGTTGGGAAGTGCTCGTGCGTGTGTCATTTTGTCCTGTGACTGAGAGTTTAACCATAAAATCGTAATCCTCCTCCAACCTTTCACAGCCACTGAGGACGTGAGCCTCTCAATCAATCACTCAGCGCACACGCGCACACACACACACACACACACACACACACACACACACACACACACACACACACACACACACACACACACACACACACACACACACACACACACACAGTTCTCTCCCGTCATGTTCACGTCCTCATTGTTTTGTCTTTCCTCTCTGTGTGTTACAGGAAACACCAGCTGGATCCCAGCAATGACTACAAGGTGAGAAACAAACACACACGCACACACACACACACACACACACACACACAATGAATAAATCTGAGCAGAGAAAACCTCAAATTCAACTTAGAAGCGGAAAAATAAATTCATAAACGGTTGTAAACGGTTGTAAACGCAGTCCGAGGGACGAAACAGGACGAAAACCAAATCTGCGGTTCACACTTTATGGCTGAATGTTAGAATATTGTCTCACCTCTGTTTAGCTGTTGGATCATTCACTGTTTCACACTGACCCTCCACTTTGTATGTCCTGTAATTCAAAAAATTCAAAATTTGTCCAAAATGAAAGGATCTTTCTTCACTGTCCGAGACGGAATTTCATTCACCTGTTCCATTTGCCTCAGGTGGAGAAAGAGGAGGTGGAAGCTCTGATTCCCAAAGGAGCCACGGAATTGACCAAACAACAAATCCGCTACCTGCTGCAGGTGAGTGACCGAATCTGAGCAAATCAAATTCACTGAATCAACATCGTCAACAATAGCAACAGACCTCGCCTTAGACCAGTTTCTGAGATACTGTATTCATACAGGTGTATTGTTGTATTAATCTGACGTCATTCGTGTTGCACTTTGTAGATTTGTTATTTGAATCGTTTTAGATTAATTCCCTCAGTTTGACCTGAGGTTTTTCTTCAAATCCCACCGTGTAAAATCAATATGTGAAAATAAGTGTTTTCTAGTGTGTTTGTCACTGATTTAACTTGTCCTACGATCACCCATAACCCATGATTCATAAATAGTAATGAATGATCGTTAATGCAGCAAAGATATAAAGATGTATCATCACAGACATGAACAAACCTGTTTTAAAGAATTTATTAACTTTACATACACACGTACATATGATCACAAACTAATTATCTACGATTTACAACTGCAGATGTAATTCCAGCAACGGAGTCAAAACACGGTCATGTTTTTTTAAACTGTCAACGAATCTTGAATATGTTGGTGTGATTCATGTTTACTGTAAAACACGGGGCTTCACGTTGACCCCTCTTCCTCTTCCTCTTCCCCGTCTTAGACTCGTCTCACTGCCGATAAGAGCATGCGCCTGCTGCTGGCCACCTTCAGCAGCCTGAGAGAGGAGCTGCTGCACATGTCCGAGGACCTGCGGGTAAGAGCCGCCGCCGCCGCCTGACGACAAACTCTCTCAACAGTTACTGTCGCTTTCAAAAGAAGCCGGCGCCTCCGGTTCGACGACATGGTGAGAGCAGAAAAAGGAAAAGAAAGCAAACACGCAAGCAGCGTCCAATCAGATCCTCCGGGACGGGTCGACAGAAGTCATTAGGAACCCAACTCCTCAAATTTTAATGGTTTGGCTTTCTTCAGTAGGACAGAAGAGTTAGACCTTCTCTCATGTGAAAGTGATCAAATGACAAAAAAGAAAATGTTTGCCATGAGCAAAAATCCCTCATTCAACATTATACTTTGTGAAATCGAAAATATTTGTAGCCAAATTGACCCAAATATAAAAAGAAACGTGCAGAAGGGACCTTTCCCCGTCTTACTACCCCGGTTTTCAGCACTTTAATGTTGTAGCCGTTCGATTTGGTTTTAATTTAAAGTTGTACAAGTCTGCAATGTTGCTAATTGTTGGAGCAAATAAATGCAGTGAAGTTAAAAAAACTAAAAAACATCAGAATTAAATACAAAATATTCGTGTCTTACTTACACTTGGCATTGTTCTTAATTAAGTACTTTAGTATTTGTGTTTTGTCACTTTCTACCATTTACATTTAGATTTTAAACTTTTTAAATTCTGGTATTAGCATCGGTGAAAACGTTGCGTCAATGCACTTTTATTCTTCTTCCTTCTCCTGAACAAATACAGAGAAACAACCCTCAGAGTTTCTGAAAAGTCAAACGCGGCTCATGGCTTTTGCAGAGGGAGGGGAATCTGAATATATTTTTTTATTGTATAGAAATATTTAAAACAGTGAAATGGATCAAACGACGCGTCGGAGCATCAGGGCGTTCGGGTTTCACGAATAAAACGTGCCCATGCAGATCCAGATTTCCGCAGCAGTCGGTGTCAGATCGTCACGTCGTGAGCTTCTCACAGTCGTGTGTGTGCGTTAATCAGATCATTTAAATCAAACCAGACGTGTGCGGGCGTCGGGCCAGATGTAGTAGAGTCAAGAATTCCTCTTGTGGTTTGATGGAGTCTTTAATGTTTCCGTCCAATCAGACAACAAGCATGTGAACAATGTGAGCAGAGGAGAAACACAACTTATCCAGTGTTACACAAGATGTTCAAGGGAGGAAATTGATATGAAATGACCTGACTGATTGACTGATTGATTGATTGATCGTATCATAATTGGCATGAACAACCTCCTGTCTGTGGTGTTGCAGTGTCTGGAGAGCGAGAAAGAGTCTCTGGAGCGAGACCTGAGCTTCAAAGCGGACCAGGCTCGGCAGTACGACAGCCTCCTGGAGGCCGTCCGGGAGAACAACAGACAGCTGCAGGTACTGCACACCTGTGTGTGTGTGTGTGTGTGTGTGTGTGTGTGTGTGTGTGTGTGTGTGTGTGTGTGTGTGTGTGTGTGTGTGTGTGTGTGTGTGTGTGTGTGTGTGTGTGTGTGTGTGTGTGTGTGTGTGTGTGTGTGTGTGTGTGTGTGTGTGTGTGTGTGTGTGTGTGTGTGGGGGGGGGGGGGGTGGGGGGGTCACATTATTTCTGAATCACATCCACAAGTAGACATAAATATGAGGATGTTCCTTCAAAGTATTTGGTTTGAAGTTGAAGCTAGAAGTCATCGACGACATCACTGAAGATGTATTCTCTGTGGTACCGATAAGACGTGTTATTGACGTGTTCGTGTGTGTTCCCTCTCCAGCTGTCCCTGAAGGAAACCAGCGCCTCCCAGCGTTCGCTCGAGAGCCAGCTGATGAGCAGCCGCAACACCGACTCGAGCCGCGAGTTCAAGGTCAAAGAGCTGGAGGGAAGGATGAGGGCGCTGGAGAAGGAGAACGAGATGCTTCGACAGAAGGTACAAACGCTGCCCGAAGGGAAACAGATGAGGACACAAAGAAAGTATTTGGAAGAAGAATTAGCAAAGGCTTAATCCAAACTCTAAGAAATTCTGTTAAAAAACAAGCAACTTTATTCTGACAGAGCAGAGGGAACAAAAGGGCTTCATATAAATGTTGCTGCTGGAGGCAAAGTGAAATGTTTGTGGCGGCTTCGCACAAAAGCCACGTGAGACGTTTGAATCTTGAGGAGGGGGAAATCAAAATAATAATCGGAAGTCCTGATGATTTTCTTTTCTCCCTCCGTCGTCCAGCTGTCGGGTCAGGCCAGCAGCACCAC
Organism: Scophthalmus maximus; assembly: GCF_022379125.1. Taxonomy (NCBI): domain Eukaryota; kingdom Metazoa; phylum Chordata; class Actinopteri; order Pleuronectiformes; family Scophthalmidae; genus Scophthalmus; species Scophthalmus maximus. The sequence continues at coordinate 24,812,553 of NC_061516.1, forward strand.
CCTGCACATCAAGACGGAGGAGCTGTCACGCCAGTACAAGGACCAGCTCAGCAGCATCAGACAGGAAAAAGACCAGGAGATCCAGAGGCTGAGGGTGAGAATCAAATGTTTGCAACCACCATCTGCACATTTATGCCTAAGGGTTGTACGGGCAGAATATTTCTTCACATATGCTCCTCGTCCCCATCTCCGCTCTGCCTCCAGACCCAGATCACGCGCATCCAGACGGAGGTGAGCAGCGAGAAGTCGTCCTCAGACCGGAGTCTCCAGCTGAAGATCTCGGAGCTGCTCGCCATGTTGGAGCAGCGGCAGACCACCATCACCCGGCAGGAGGAGGTCGGCGACACCACACACACACCAACACTCTTCAGACAAGCGTTTTACAGTCGCCCGGGGAGAAGATTAGGTTGGACAACCAAGAATTAAGGCGACCGTAAAGAACCATACCAGAGTTTTTTGTTATGTTTCAGCTCCTAAAAAAAACAAATAGTGTTTAAAGATATAATTTTTTTTAACCCAGAAGTTTTACACAGACACTGGCATGAAAATCAAATCAAGACACTCATGAAATGCTCTCATGTTGTGTTAGTCACCACAGACAAAATGGAGGCCGTGTCTGAAATCGCGCCATTTTGTCCAAATGCTAAGTGAAATTTCGTACGCCCCATACAGCGGCCTCATTGTATCCCACAATGCATCGTGAAAAGTAGTGTACAACCAATGGTCATAAAGAGACCAATACATACCACCCTGCATTGCGCTCGTGGTGCTCAAAAACGAAATTGTTTTCCCAGATGGGGGTGTAGTCTGACCATAAATATCTGACAAAGAACTCAGAATATATATATGTCAAATCTTAAACAAAGCAGTGGGTTTGAATTATGGTTAATTGGTGCAAAACGTGGTATTTGTAGGAAATGGGCCAATACATGTGAAAAACCTCTGGCATGGTCCCTTAATTCCCGTTTATTATAAAACATATTTTCATTTCATTTTTGACTATTTCTATCAGTTATGATAACATTGTTTATTCCTGAAGTCGGGGGGACATGGGAACTTTACAAGAATGTCACTCATGGTAGAGGCCATGGCCCAACGGCTCCCTAATGAAACCGTATTTTAAATTCTCTAGAGTCTGATTTATTTATTTGGATCTGCACCAAATTGCAATCTCATAGATATGACTCCTCTGGACATGCCAGATTTTTCTTTTCATCAGGATCCACTAATTATTTCCTGGGAAAATCGGCGACAAACGTAACGAGTATTCACATGATCAGTTGGTTATTTCGCAGGAAAACTGTGTGTGTGTGTGTGTGGCTTCTGGTTTCTGGAGTTTTCACCTTTCAGGTCCGATTGCATTCTGACCAGGTCTAAAAACAGGCCGTCAGTTAATTTAACCCTCAGGAATGTTGTTGTAACCGCAGGGTGATGGCATCACACACACACACACACACACACACACACCCGAGCTGGAGTTTCTCACACGGATGGCGGCGACAAGTTTTGAATTTGCATTTAAAGGGATTTGGAAAAAGAACACGGCTCCAGAAGCAGAATGGAGAGATGTGCGAGGGAAGAAGAAAAAAAGGAACAACTCAATTTGTTTTACTAAAAGAGCCGAAAACCAAGTCTCACATTCTGAGACGAAAAGTTACAAGATGATTTGATGTATAGTCCTTACTTTACTCAAACAAGTCAAAGCTACGAATGTTCTGTCTCCTCTGCTGACCTTTGACCTCTGCTGACCCCTCAGGAGATCAAGAGGCTGATGCAGGGCAAAAACGACAGCTCCAAGAACCAGTTCACCAAGACCATCATCACCAAGAGGTGCGACGCCACGGCGACCTGTCACAGATCACATTCAATGCACACTGTACCATAGAGATGAAGTGATGGGTCGATCATCCATTTATCTGATGGACGGAAGTTTTTCAACGGTCACTTTCATCATCACTCATGAAGTTTCAGGAACTTTTCAAGCAAAAGTGCAAATGGGAGTTTAATGGTCCCAGTTTCTTAATCCTAGCTGCATTTCCTTGTCTCACTTTTTATAGTATAATGAAAATCATATGAAATTTTTCAGTTATTTCTGTTTTCACCCCCAAAAAAATTGCAGATTAATTGGTAATTTAACATCATTAGTTGCAGCACTACAACATTACATATTTATGTTTCAACCATTTTATTTCAACAATTTTCTCTTGTTATTGTTAAATAGTTTAATGTTTTCAGATACTCTCAAAAAACAAAAATTATGTGCGTGTGCGTGTAGGTACAGGAACCAGTATCCCATCCTGGGTCTGCTCAGCGACGACTACCAGTACACCTCACCCATCAAAGAGGACAAGACCATCGTCATCGAGAGCAGTGGGGCGATGATCAAACAGGTAAGACACCAGCGGGGAGGGGAGTCGAACAGGAGATGAAAAAACACGGTCATTGTAACGGGAAGCAGATTGTCTACTCCGCAGTTGGTTGCCTAGTTACAGAAAATACCGGCGAGAACCATCCATGGTGAAAAGTAAGAGTGGCAGCGTGATTTTCACCGCTGGTAGTCGAGTCGTGACTAATAAGAACCAATCAGGAAGTGAACACGGTCGACTGGGTCGACGTTTCCAAATGTCTCTGTTTATGTCTGTCATAAAACGCAGCCAGCAGTGATTCCAAACTTCTCCGTTTTAGGTCCTGGAAAAATCCGGAGGGCAGGCAGAAGTGATGCAATTTAAAACTAACCTCAGTCTTCCTCTTTAATTCTCTTAGCTTGGAGTTATACTTTGGTGGGGGGTGGGAAACTATACTACTACTATAGTCCAAAAACATTTTAGAAGGTAATTTCTTAATTAAATTCATCTAATCTGCTCTGCATTACATTCCATGAGCCTTTTTTAAACAAACTGTCGTGATTTTTATGACCACTAGAGGCCGGCAAAGTTACACGTGTACAGGTAACAGAAGTTGTTAGAAAGAGGAAAGGAAGATGACCACAAACAAACAAAATGAATAAATAAAATCAGCATTAATAATTAGAATTGAGTAGTTTCAATGAATACAGATGTTAATATAACAGAACGAGGGCAAAGAAAAAACCCTATCCTGGTCAGGAATGTCTCGCACAGACGTGTCATCGGGACGACCAACAACGAGGTCACAGTCTGAGACGTTGCGTTAGCTTATTCAGCCGCGAATTAACCTGCCCAGTGTAAAACATCCAGTGTATTTTACAACCACACGTGGCAGGTCAGTACAGTAACTTAACTTTAAACGACTGCGAGTATCAAAATGAGAAAAAACACAAAATGAGACAAACATCATGTTCTCTGCTCGGTTGGAAACTGCTCCTCCTGCTGTTTTGTCTTTGTCTAATGTCCAGACATTTTCATTCTTTCTGTTTTAAGCTGACTGTAAACATACAGTAACTACCTGTGTTTTATTTTTTAAACAGGAAACCATTATAAGCCCTTAAGACACACTGCTTCTCTCCGACAGGAATGATTGAACGACAAGAAGACCCCCCCCCCATTGCATGCTTGTCCTCCCCTCCCCTCCCCTCCCTTGTCCTCAGGGCCCCCCAGGGTTGGTGGCGGTTGAAATCCCCGTCTCCCCTCCTAAATTTGGGATCATTGATTCGGATCTTTGATTTGACCAAATTGGGCTTGTTTGGGGGTGAGTGTTGTTGATTGGGGCTTTTTTTTGTTTTCATTATTTAAAAAGGGAATACATAAAGTTATATTCAAAGACCAAATCTCTTCACACTCTACTTCAGCCCGTCGGTTGTGACATGGATTAAGGAGGCAGCGATGTAGCAGCAGTGACAATTGGGAACTGAAGGTGAAGTTTCAAGGTCAAAAACATGTTTGTGAAACACTTTTTTTGGTGTCCCCCGAACTAGCTTTTGATTGGCTACTGCACTAAATGCCATTTGAGAAATGCTGATATATATAATTATAAAAAAACAGCATAATAATTTATTTTATATTTAATGTTTCATCCGATCTGACTCTACGCACTAACGCTGACACGTGGCAGTGTTTCTGTGAGGACAAGACTGTGATGAATGTTTCCACAGGCCAAAACATTCTGTCTCTCTGCGGTCGGGCTGGGAACTGCGTGACAATGTGTCTTGTGATGGAATCACTTCACACGTGATTCTGTGATGTGTTGCACGACAGTCATCTGTGCCCGGGGAGGAAAACATTCGGAAAAATCTAGATATCACATTTTCAGTTCCACCGATTGACAAAATGAGACCCGAGTCAGAGAGTCGCTGCCGCCTCGGTGTCACGGATGATTGTATCGTGATATATTGCTGTATTAATCGTTTGTCCCATCGCTACTCGGCGGGTGAGCTCACGCGTCACAGTTCGGCTGCCTTTGGTTCCACACGGCACAAGACACACTGCTCCTGCTTAAACTTTAAAAAAAAAAGAAAAAAAGAAGTTTGAATGTGCAGCAATATTTCAAAATGTTGCAATTTTACCATTCCAGGTAGTGTAAGACTGGTCAGACGGTCCCAGGAAAGTAGGTCATAGTTAAAAAATATGAAAGCTGCAACTGTTAATTGATCAGAAATCTACTACTTAATTATTCTGCAATTATTTTGATAATCGATTATTCGGTTCGAGAAGTCAAAATTCTCTGAGTTCAGCTTCTTAAATGTGAATATTTTCTGTTTTCTTTGCTCCTCCGTGACAGTAAATTAAATATCTTTGGTGTGAGGACGAAACAAAAACATGGCCCCGGGTATTTTGGGAAACAAGATCGACATTTTATGGACCAAAGCAACTAATATGTCAATCGATCATTAAAATAGTCGCCCTGAAAGACGTACAAAGCTTCCTCACTTCTCGTATTTCACCACTAGGGGGGGCCCCCCCAACTGAAAGCAGTGCAGTGAACGACTGTGGAACCAAAACGCCGCCCGGCGACGCCAAACGTCTCAGCTCCCAGTTGTCACTCGTGCACGTCAGAGTGGAGACGTGTTGCATCAAATCCTCCTCACAGCCACATTAGCCCCCCGGGGGGACAAGGGAGGGGAATCGCTACTCTGCATGTAAATAGTTATATATAAATTTAAATATGTAATTTCGATGGGCTCAGTGAGTGTTTTCTCCAGGATGACTGTAATATGGTTTGAGGGACATTTGAAAAATGTTCTGATGGGGGGTTTGTTTTTTCTTTTGCTTCCTTTGCTTTTGTTTTGTGCTAAATGCTAAGTTTGCATCCGTGTAATTTGTTTTTAAGACGATTGTACGTACGTTTTGGAACGTGTCGATGGAGCCAGAGGTGGCGCGGGAGGTCACGTGTTTGTATATGACGGTGGTGTGTGCGATGTCTCGCGTCCGGGGATGAGAGCAGGTGGATGTGTGGGAACTGCAGCATGAACTTCTGGGGGATTATGGCGGTGGAAGAAAAAATGTTAAAGCACAATATTACGTCGGCTGGCTCTCTCTCTCTCTCTCTCTCTCTCTCTCTCTCTCTCTCTCCTCCTGAGTTTTCCTCGATCGGCCTCTGTTCACAAAGCGACGCGTGTGGAAGGCTTCGTGTCCACCGGCTGCTCCACGTCAAGGTGCTGCAAGTTGACAGAAAAACTTGAGACGGAAACTAATCCAGGTTTTGTTCTTATCTTTGCTCACATGGGGCTTTAAAAAAACCAATCATTTCTGGTTTGTCTCCCAACCTATTTCCTCCACATTATTAACATAATGAAGTAGTAAATATGTCGTTATAGCATTGTACCGCACACACACACACACACACACACACACACACACACACACACACACACACACACACACACACACACACACACACACTCATCTGTCCCCTCTAGGAACAGATTGGCTTCATCTTGTGCGTTTGTGCTTCTATACGCAGCCTCTGTATCAACTCAACACCACGACATGCACATGTGTGATCCTCAGTTTCACCACTCAGAGCCTCAGGAGATGGACGGGAAGATGAATACAAAAATAATAAATTAGAATGTCAACCGCGTTTCGTCTCGAAGTCGACGGCGACCATTGTTTCGGTGACCAGTTTTCGGTGAAATTATACACACGTGTACAATACACCCCCCCCCCCCCAAAAAAAATACTAGATTAACAGCACCGACAGAAAAAGAGCCGCCCGGTGGACACAGCCATGTTTTGGTTGGAAGCCTGTAAAAAACAAAAACAAAAAGTGCCTTATTGTGTTTGTCATGTGAGCGAGCGGATGTTGGGTCTGAATCAGTGTTTTTGTTCATAATTGGTCAAGAACCATCAACCATCTCTGCTCCGGTTGGTCGGACCTTCATTCGCTCGCCGCCTCTGGGTAATCTGAGGAAAACAAAGACTCTCTCTCTCTCTCTCTCTCTCTCTCTCTCTCTCTCTCTCTCTCTCTCTCTCTCTCTCTCCCTCCCTCTCCCTCTCCCTCTCTCTCTCTCTCTCTCTCTCTGCCAGCCGAGCTAAATTAACTGGTTGTTGTAGTTAATCTGCAAACAGATGATGTCTACGTATATTTTTCGAATGCAGAAGATTCTTCTTTGTTTTCTTTTGTTTTCTGTGGTCCGAGAGGTTTCGGCCTCGGGGCCTTTTCCATCGAGAAAATGTTTTGAGCTGTGATTAAAATCAGAAAACGTCTCTTTGTAAAAGTTGCACTTCTCTCGTGGTGGTGTTTTCTGTTTCTGCGTGATCACGAACAACCGACCCGGTCAATAATGCTCACAGTAAAGGGTCAGTTCACCCAAATGATGAAGGGACTCATCTCTCGTCTGACCCCACTTTGTCTCTTCTGTTGCATCAATTCTTTTTTCTCGCTTACGAGATGTCAACTGTATTTCCCTCGAAGACCATTAAATGTGGCCAAAGGTCCAGAAAAGCAAGTAAGTGGTACTCGAACCTGTTTGAATGCCTACATATTCACTTTCTGTAATTGTTACCCTCTTTAATTCTCTGTGATAATCTTCACAGCAGGTCTTCAAAAAACAGAAAAAACAACCTTTCACCCCTTGTTTCCTTTAAACGTCGCCCGCAGGAGTCTGTGCTGACATGCATCGAACAGAAATCGCCGGGACTCGATCGTCACTACAAACAGCCTTTACTGTATTCGTTAAAGGGACAGTTCAGTGATTTTGAAGCGGGGTTGTGTGAGTTACTAATGCATAGTTGACATGTCTCCTTATGGAGACGGTGAGCAGCGATGTCATTTAACGGAGTTCGGAGGAGAAGTGGAAGAAGCGTAAGTCTGAGTCCCACTGTTGTCAACTATGCATAAGTAACTCACACCACCCCACTTCAAAATCACTGAACTGTCCCTTTAAGTTCCTCTGTGTGTGTGTGTGTGTGTGTGTGTGTGTGTGTGTGTGTGTGTGTGTGTGTGTGTGTGTGTGTGTGTGTGTGTGTGTGTGTGTGTGTGTGTGTGTGTGTGTGTGTGTGTGTGTCTCTGTCTGTCTCTGTCTGTCTCTCTGTCTGTCTGTCTGTCTGTCTGTCTGTCTGTGTGTGTCCAGCAGGGGGAGCCAGCTCCCCTCAGCGCCCTGCTCCCAGCTCGGGGGTCAACGAGTGGAGCTCGATGGAGAATGAGGTCATCCCAGCTCTGTAGGGCTTGGCTCACTTGGCCGCCCCGTCGACCGCTTTCCCTTCAGTCACTCCTGTCGAGGCTCACGCGGTCGCACAGAACTCATCACGGCGCTCTGCAAACCGTCCCGACACACCAGGCCCCCGGGAACTAACTCCTTACGCAGGGGAGTGACGGTGATCGGACGGATAATAACTGCTTGCTGCAATTGATTATGGACACTGAAAAAAAAATCTGATTGGAGTTTCTGGAAAAGAAGCAACGTGTGATAAATATTTTGCAAGGTCAACTGGTGAGCCCAGAGCTCGAGTAAGATGATAACTGGTGCAAACATGATACATGATTTTTAAAAAATCACCTTTAAATCAGTTTTAAAAGCTGATTATAGTTATAGTGGTAAAACAGTGAAGCCGTCACACACAGATGATCTAATGCAGGTGTCCAATCTTTATTTTTATCATCCAAGCAACCACAAAAAAAAAACTTACCATATGAGATGATTTTGAACTGGATGCTAATTAACTATTAATCAAAAAGTATAAGGAGGTATAAGAATAATTAGCCAATCATATTTTCACAGAAGCACGTGGAGCACGTTAAAGCCAAGTTTAAATTTGTAATAATTCTATAAGGAGACGCAGAAGTCGGACGCCTCAGATATTATCATTTCGTTTGGATTAACTCAATTAATTGCTTATGCGCCACATACAACCTCTGTCACATTTTAAGCGCGAGCACCATGTTTGATGTATACTCTCTCTGTGCGCGTCTGTGTAAACCCAATCTCCTCTGAGGCCCGGGGGTTTTAGAGTGTAAAGGCAGTGGCGAGGCAGGAAGACAGAGACTGCATTATCCACATCAAAGAGCCAGAGTTATCAGCCATAATCAATGCCTTCCCCCCATTACACACTCCGGTCAGCCGCTCGCTCTCTGCCTCTAATCGGATCAATAGGCTTTATTGGCAGGGGCGGAGGTATGATATTAATATTGGCAAGAGTGGGCAACAGAAGGTGGCAACGCGCGGCAATGGGGGACAGTTGATGTTCAACATTTCAAATTTTTGAAGAAAATGTTTTGGACCTTGTGAAAGACAACAAATTAAAATATAAAAGTAGAAGTTTCTATATATATGTATATATATATATATATTATGACTTTGTGAAAAAATACAAGAGGAACTCGAATGAAAAAAAAATTTTCAGTGTATTTTCATCCACATTGGGATCCACATCCCCCCCCCCCCCCCCCCCAAACACACACACACACACCCGGGCCCATCGACCTCGCTATCCTAGTAACTAGGCCCCATGCCTGGGGTCAGTGACCCACTGAGGCCCCCTGCCTGACTGCTGGGTCGGGAATTGTGTGTGTGTGTGTGTGTGTGTGTGTGTGTGTGTGTGTGTGTGTGTGTGTGTGTGTGTGTGTGTGTGTGTGTGTGTGTGTGTGTGTGTGTGTGTGTGTGTGTGTGTGTGTGTGTGTGTGTGTGTGTGTGTGTGTGTGTGTGTGTGTGTCACAACAACTCACTGGGGCACCGGCAGGCATTTGTGGTGCCGAAAAAAAGGCCGCAGCTCACGCTGATGCAGAGCCAGAGAGTCAAAGACCAGAAGAGTCTCAGTGGAGACCATGTGACAATAAACAGCCTCACCCGACGAACGAGCCCGAAACTGACAGTACTTTCAAACGGAGGAAAAAGGAATCGCGTATTGAATTCAGAAACACAAACACAAGAGGTTTTTTCAACCTCAACAGTGTCAGCGTTGCTTCTTTTCTCCGCATGGCTCACGCAGAGCGACCCCCCCTCCGACCGGCAGGTCCGGACGACCGTGCAGGTTGTATCTAATCAGTCTGGGTATTTTCAAAATGTTCCACCAGTCATGGGAGTCATCTCCTGCTCCGCCTCGTGCTCTCTCTCTCTCTCTCTCTCTCTCTCTCTCTCTCCTCCCCCACGTTCCTTCCTCCGTCTCTCCATCCTGCCAGGAAAGTGTTGACAGCTCTCGTCTGTCCACCGCTTGATGTGATTTTGCTCCTGCGTGTCCATTTGAAACTCTCCATTCACATTTTACGGGCTGACGAAGGGGCCACATGCTGCGGCCCTGTTCGTCTCAGAGCTTTCGTAGTGAATTCTATGAAAAACATACGTAGTGACAATGTACGCCTCGTAACCCAACCGCGATGTGTCCCTCCGTTGGACAGCAGACATCAAAAATAGGCAGACTATGATGGATTACTGTATAATTAGCGCATTCATGCTCCCCATAGGCTGAACCCTCTTTCTGTCGGACACTTCACAGGCCTTCCCCTTGCGATACCCTCTAATGCTGCACAGACCATGGATGCATTTCATAGAATTTACCAAAACTAAGTCGACAGCCATGCCAGCGGCACAGAATTGATGTGAGCCAAATGGCAACATTGGGATGCCGACATGCAACAAGACGACGCAAACGCGCTGACGGTAAGTCAACATTATGCAACTACTGTACCTCGGAATAAGGAAAATCATATGATACACTTTTCTTTTTAATAATTGGGAGTATGGCGCCTCTTTCGTTTACCGCTCCGTGCCCAAGTGAGTTGGAGCCGACAGCTTTAAACTGCCGGACATTAGACCGCGCGAGTTGTGGATCATGTAAAAAGACACGTGGCTGCTCGAACTCGGAGCCCGGTTGTTGTAGCTTCCGAAAGTTACGGTGTTGCTCTGAGCAGTGTCATGTTTACGGTGTTCACCAACATAGTTCAAGCATGTTGCAGCATTTCATGATTCGCAAATTAGCACATCAGAATTTTTTTTTTTTTTTGGTGTTTAGTCATAAACTACAACAACTTAATCCCAAGCTGCTGGGAGATGAAGAGTCCAAAGACCCCATCGACATCATTTAGGGTTTTTCTTTCCGGGGCACCACGAAGGTCTGTATGAAATGTCACGGCAAACCATCAAACCCTTCTTGAGATGATTGAATTGTGAACGACTGGCTTGGAATATTAACCTTGGCAACGATTGCCAAGTTGCTTCCACGTTGACGTACCATTTCATTCATCTCCTCTGACGCAATCGGCGTCAGAACCCATGAAAACATTTAGAGGCAAGGCCAAGTTTGTCGTTTGACGCCGGCCTCAGGAAAAACTTGACATATGAAATCCCTATTACTGATAAACCGCAAAAAAAAAGAAATAAAATCTAGCAGCAGGATTTTGGGAATTTTGTGCGGTTGGGCGGCTCCAGTCGCAATCGTTAGATAGATTTTGATAAAAAATACATACTCAACATCATCACGTGTTGGTGTTAATCTCGTATGGAGAGGAAGGAAAGGTGAACTGAGTGACCTGCATGGTGAAGGTGCGTAATGGAGTTACACTGTAAGAGATACTGTAGGTTGTGAGCTTATAGAAAACCTTCTTCCCTGCCGCTCTCTCTCTCTTTTAATGTCTCGTCTCTGGTTTGTCTCACTTAATTCTATCTCCTCATCTCCTGATCCATCCATCAGTCTCTCTTTGTCTCACACAAACACACTCCCTCTACTCGTCTCACATCGTGTCTCTCTGCAACTCGTTTTTACTTCCATCATCCTTTCCCCTCTCTCCGTCTCCACCCCCCCCCCTTCCCCCAGATGAGTGAGTGAATGAGTGGGTGAGTGCGGGCGAGCGGGCACATCCACTGATGCACTCCTGGTCATTAATAAAAGTTTTATACACAGTCAGGAAATGCATTTGAGCCCCAGCGGCTGCAGCTCCTGTCAGACGCACAGGAAATGGACGCTTGGCCGGCAGCCAATCCTGCTATTTCAGGGGTTCGTCCGGAGCCAATCAAGCCGGGCCTGGTCAGTTAATGGATCGGTGGCTCTACACCTAAATATCAGCAACAATTAGACGGATGGTGCGGGGGAGCGCGTGACCGGGGCGGGAGATGTGAGTCACGCAAGTGAGCAGGAGCCGACGAAGAAGTGAAATGGGAAAATAAGCCTCAAAACCACCTGGGACAAACCCGACTGAGTCATGAACGACGAAGCAAAGGACAACACAAAGTGTCCCCCCATGCTTTTGCCTCGACACGTAACGCGTTGTTGTGCTTTGCTTTGGAGGTTATGAGATTTGCTCATGAACCAATAAATGAAAATAGAATCAAAAAGAATATTATTTAGTAAGCATTTGGTAGCCCATGAAGAAATCATTTTCTCAATATATCTCAGCCTGCTGACTGATTAAAGCCCACATTTGAAAAGAACTTAAGATTTCTGATTTTGACTCAAACGTATTTCAAAGTTGTCATCATGAACGTGAGAAGACAAAAGGGGTTTCCAGCCATGCTAGCAGCTCTATGACAGTCCCATTAATGTCAACATGCTAACATGCTGATGCTAAGCGTGCGAATCATCTTGCTTTAGCAGGTTAGCATGCTAACATTTGCCACGAAGCGCGACGCTAAAAAGTAACGCATTAGAAACGATCGATTAAACTTCATATGATGATTAAAACTTCCATTTGCAGATGATGTTGTAGTCTTTCTACCAAATGCTGCTGATTCAACAGGCGCCACATTTCTAATGGTTTGATTAATCGCGTGTGGGGTTATTACAATTAGCTCCTCAAACCACTGATGCCATGTGATTATGAAGATCTCACAACCATTATGGATCATTAAAAAGTTACTACAATTGATCTTAATTCTGCTAAGCCATATGATGGGATGTGAGATATTCCACTTACTAGTAGGACTAAATTAGAGTTTAGTCTATTGGATGCCCATGATAATGTACACTACAGGGCGTCCAGATATATAAAATCATGACGCAAAGGGAAGGAATTAAACTCTCCCCACTTCCTGCCGATCCATTATCTTCATCCATCACACTTCATCACGCGTTACTCCTCACACAACTTCTGCAATGAAACATTTAGCGAGATGGGTTTTTTTTTTACGGGTGTTACTTGCTCGTCTCACCTCGGCTTTTGGATTTGGATTTTCTTGGTTGGTGGCAAACCTTAACTCCCCCCCCCCAACACAATCTGGATGACAGGCAGCATATCGACGGTTCGGACTTTCATCATTTCACTCCTTCAAAAGAGGCGTCAACCAAAACCACTGAAAGTGCTCTGCAGTTGTCAGTCGTGTCACATCGATTCATTAAATCTGTCATCAGCGCAGTTTTAAAACTAACCTCGGGGCAAATAAAGTGCAAAGAAATTTCCCCCCCTCGCTTCCTGTCTGACTGTCCAGCCAAGCACTTCAGATAAAAGCATTCAGTCAAACGCAAGTGTGTGTGTTTGTGTGTGTGTGTGTGTGTGTGTGCATGTGTGTGTGCGCAGTGTTGCTCACGTGAGAGAGGCACACTGTAATGTGTTGTGTAAGTTGACACCCATGTGCTTCCTGGGTGGGACGCCTCCTGTCCATCCAGGAGGTGGTGTTACTGCAGCCAAATGACACACAACCAGATCATACTGGCATATGCATATGCGCGCACGCACACACACACACACACACACACACACACACACAGGAAGTGTGCTCAGAGCGCCGGCAGAAATGAATGACTTTGTCAGCTGTATGCTGTTAACCAGGCCATTTGACATTGATCCCTGCCTGACCCAGAACATCTCTCCATCACACACACACACACACACACACACACACACACACACACACACACACACACACACACACACTATCATGTAGTTATTCTTGTTTAAGTGTCATGCAAGTTTGCATGTTGCATGTCAGACAATAGGAGATTGTTTTATCATAATGTAATCTTAACTATAAATGTTAAAAAAATCAATCAATCATCGCACCGATGACGAGGCGGTTAGACATTTAAATTCACAGAATTATGAAGATGTACTGTTCAAAAATGATTCTGTATAGTTATTAAATATGATCCATTTTTTCCTGCAACTTACTTGTTATTTGGACGGTTGCCGGTGCTTAATTACGCGGTTACCAGGGGCGCTGCTTTGTGTTCTGTCTGGTTGCTTGGTAACTCATCAGGGCAGCCATTGTCAATCAAGACTAAGATGTTGAGTTCCAAATTGGCTACTTCAGCCGTCACACTAAAAGGTAGTACACTTGTACACAGTACACTCACTGGTTTCGACGGGGGTATTGTTGTCTCAGATCCAACATGGCTGCCGTGCCCTTGCTGGGAATGATGATAGAACATTCGAAGGTGATTGAGACGTCTATCGACACATAGGAGTTTTCTGGATGTTTCTCTGGACATTACTTGAAAGCTAAGGTGGTTTTGTGTTTTTCTGACCATTAGGCGACTTTTCAAGGTAACACTATTACCCGGAGATGATGTATATGATAGGCGTGTAAATAAAGTGGGAAACCCTGGCCAATGCCTTTTTTTAGAACCCGTATAACAGCCTGTCGTCATGTTCATGTCGTGTCAATTTGCCCTTTACACAACAAAACTCAACTTTCCCGAACTGACAAAGACCATTGAATGTCCCACTGAACCGACCAACACGGGATGGACTGCAGGCGGCAAAGAGAAGAACAAAAAAAGGACGAAGAAGAACACTTGACGCTAAAGTAGTCTTGATTTATTTGAGATAATCACATTTTCCTCGTCTTCATTCCTCCCCGGTGTCTCTCTCTCCGTCCGCAGTTTGTTTCATCTCAGATATTTTTCCTCGACAGGAAACACCGACCTCCATTAAGCGCCATCCGCTCACCTTAATGTGCGTGCGTGTTAGCGAGCCTAAACTAGTGTGCCTTGCTGTGGCCGCAAGTTGCTGAGTAAGAGACACACACACACACACACACACACACACGAGCATCCTCTCACACACATAGAGACAAAGGGAGGAGGCTCATATTACAGTCATGCAGCAATATGTTAGTGATGTCACTTGTCCTTATGGAACAGATGAATGGATGAATGAGAATCTCCCTTCCCCCTTTTCCTGTACAGTACATGAGCAGCACAGTGCAAATACTGTACGAGGTCATAACACACACTGCTCCGCCACATGATCAGACCCACTGGCCTGTTTTTTTTTTTTCAATGTTGTGTCTGAAATGTGTAAGCATAATAATTCAGAATGCTACAAAAACATGAAATGAAAACACATGGAATCACGTTTCCTGATGTCAGGTTCAGGTGCAGTGGGACATATGGGCATTGTGCAGCATCACTGACGGGTGTCACAGGCGACGACAAACTCCACAAAATGCCACAATGAGTCTTTGCATCATGAACGTCTGAGCCATTAGGTCCAGAAAAAATGTTAAAGCCTCTAATATCAGTATGTCATTTTCATGAAAGACGGCAGGAAGTCAGTCAGCTCAGCTACAGGACGTTCAGAAGTAAATACAGCCACAGATAGATTCTTCTTCATACACGGCATCTTGAACCACGACTGTTAATAAATGAAGCTCCTGAAAGGTGAAGCCAAATTGCCATGGTCGCCCCCCGGTGGCTGGCTGTAGTATAGGTCATAAGCCCCGCCTCCTCCATGCTAGCAGATGGGACAGATGGGAAATACATATTTCCCAAAGATGTTTCTGTGTCATTCAAGTGTTCAAGTGCTCGTGTTTCTTATTCGTTTGATTTTGATTTTGTATATTTGATGCTACAAAAACACGGCGAGCTGAGACCGACTCGCCATCCGTCCGAGCGTATGTCTGCGGATACCGAACCCAGACGTCACCGGAGCAAAATGGCAGCGCCCGCATCCGAGATATTCTGTCCTCGTTCGTGTGCGACGGGAGGAAGCCCCATCAGGTTGTACGGACAAACTTTTTGGACAAAACAGTTCCAGTTCTTTCCACTTCTAACTCAACTTTAGTTTTTGTATGAAGGTAGTTTACACTCCACTGAACCTGGATTCCCTCGCGTCACACCAGTGCTGCTCTAATACAAAATATTAAGGGTATTAATGAACTCAAATGAAATGTGAATAAATAATTGATAGGTCACTTGAAAGTATCGACACGGAGGCTGCAGCTCCGCCGCGTCCGTGAAGCGGAACCGGATGGAATTCAATGATGGGAGAGGGAGGGATGAGAGAGGGAGTGAGAGAGAGAGAGAGAGAGAGAGAGAGAGAGAGAGAGGAAGGGAGGAGGAGGGGTGACTGGAGAGAGAGATGTGTGTGAGAGAGAGAGAGAGAGAGAGAGAGAGTGCATCCAGCTCTCAGTCATTCATCTCTCAGAGAGAGGAGAGGGAACTACAACAGGACCAGAGAAGAAACCTTTTCTCTGAGCGGAGGGAAAGAAAGAAGAAAGACGAAAAGAGGAAGCTCTTCTATAAAAGTTCTGCATCCAACCTCTCTGACTGTGGAACTCTGAACCTCCGGCTGCAGGCTTTTTTTTTTCTTTTGACACCCAGAAACACTGCAAGTATCTCACTTCCACCCCTCTCTCTCTCTCTCTCTCTCTCTCTCTCTCTCTCTCTCTCTCTCTCTCTCTCTCTCTCTCTCTCTCTCTCTCTCTCTCTCTCTCTCTCTCTCTTTCCTGCAGATGAGGACTTTTTTTTTCTCTTTCTCCAAAAAAAGAAAACCGCTTTTCACAGGATCTCTGACTCATCTGTTGTACAACTGGGACAGGGAGCGCGCGGAGCCCCCCTCGATGCCGCGGCGTGTTTAAAGAAGAAGGGACTGTTCGGGGTTGTTTTTTTTCTTTTTCTTTTTTTTCCCTTTCTTTCTTTCGCGAGGAGGTGGTGACCTCGGGAGGGAGGACGCGCCGGGACCAGAGCGCTCCTGGAAGAGGAGGAGAAGGGAGGAGGAGGAGGAGGAGGAGGAGGAGGGTGGGTCACGCCGAGGAAGAGCATCCTCTCCTCATCCGTCCTTTACACTCACACACCCTTAAGATCACATTGCCACGGTAATCTTTCATAAAACAATAATAATAACAACAATAATCCGTAGTGGGGCATCGTAGAAATATTTTTGCGGAAACAACCTTTTGCAGCACAAACAAAAACATCAACCCGCAAAAGAGGATCGAGGCCAAGGCGAATTCATCAGAGGGTTCCACAGACATATTACAAGTCATTGTAAGGATATTATAGGAATACAGCACACACACACACACACACACACACACACGCACACACGCACAGGACAACCCGACAAGCCGCCGCAGCATGGATCTCCCACCAGTCAGAGGTAAGCATCAATTCACCCGGTCGCCATCCGACTTGCTGGTGAACTGTTGATGATTTGTGACCTTGGGGTGGAGAAAGGTCCATCTGAAATGTTTTGATGGTGATAATTCAAAAGGCTTTTTTTTTTGCACCCCGTGCAATTTCATTGATAAAAAACCAGATGCAGTTGAACTCATTTCTTTTCATTTTTTTTTTGTTTTTAAAAACCATGGCTACTAATTTGAATTCTAATTTGAATTGCTATGAAAATATCAATTGCCCGTCCTTTTGGGCCTTTACATGATAACACTGTTGGTTGCTTCCTCAAACCCTGTGGATTTTCTCATCGGGTCGAGTTGACGGGGACTTTTTGAGCGGCGCATGTTAGAGTTCGACGATCAACAGTCATCAGCTTTTCTAAACGTCTTTTCGGCATCTGATTTGCGTTCAGTCCAACACGTCCAATATCAGGTCCATTCCTGCCTACGTCCTGTCCTCCGTCTCTCATCCTGAATGTTGGGTTGAGGAGCGGGATGGCGGTTCCAGGTTTTGCTCTCGTCAGTGTCCGGAGCTTGCGGACCAGTGAAGTGATGGACGTCCGTGTGCAGACACGTTGACTGCAACCTCCTTCACTCTCCCGGTGAAACGGACTGATCCAATTATTGTTTCAGCGGCGCTGAAGGTGAATTAGTCTCGTCCCGTCGGTCTGCGCGGAAACGTGCAGTTTCTACCAACTTTCGGGAGGCGACTTTGAACACAACCTTGGTGACTGAGAGGAGGGCGAGCGAGCTCACACACACATCTCAACAAAATGACGGATTGTGTTAACATTTGCCCCTGTGTGTGTTTTGGCAGTTTGTGTGTGTGTGTTTTGGCAGTTTGTGTGTGTGTGTGTGTGTGTGTGTGTGTGTGTGTGTGTGTGTGTGTGTGTGTTACAGTGATGGGGACATGTGGGGTGGGGATTGATTGTCCTCAAGGTCGGATGCAGAACGTCAATACCCATCTCCACCGGGGTGGGACTGGAGGGGCGGGGTGCATGAGCAAATGATGGGACGGGATTGACGGGAGGAAGGAAGAAAGTGAATGGGGAGAGAGGAGTGGTAGCGTCGGGGAGGGGGTGGATGGATGGATGGATGGATGAAAGGGAGGGGACAGTATGCGTGGAGTGGATGAATATGGCGGATAGATGAACGAACGACGAAATGGATGGATGGTTTAGAGGGATGGAGAGCGAGGGAGGGGATGAATGGAGATGGAGGAGCTAATGCACCGACTAATGCACCACAGAACTTGTGGAGGGCGAGAGGAGAGACTCACGGTGAAGCACTTTGTAAAAAAAAAAAAAGAGAAAAGACGACACAATTGACCGGGACTTTCTGAATCTGGCGCGACAGAAAGAGCTTCCTGAAAGCTAACGGTGTTTGACATGTCATCAGGAGCACAATGACGTACATGAAAAGGTCGGTATCTACAGCTGAGCAGTACGAGTCCCTGTGGGGACCGCAGCGCCGCCTTCCACGACCACAAATTTAAATCTAGAAGAGAAACTCTCGGAAAAGAAGGACACCCCCGCGTGTAGCAAGTGGTGCTGGGCAGCACCAAAACCGAGGTGGAGTTGCTGCCGTTTGGAGGTGTAGTTCCCAAAAAGGCCACTGGACGACACGAGAAAACGGACGCGACAGCATTTAGGTGAGCGGAGAAAACTCCCCCGACGTCTCGCGACGGCAAACTCAATTCACTGCTCACCGACACAGAGCTCGCCTCGTCTCGTGCCGTGTTAATTGTTAGATTGATGGATCTGTTGATCAGCAGGAAAAAAAAAATACCTGGCAACAATGTTGATAAGGTGATAATTGTGAGTATCATTGGGTTTTACACTGTTGAACAAGAAAACCCAACAATTCAAAAGAAAAAAAATGTCCTGCCTCATGCAATTGAGGTGGTTCATCAATAACCATAGTTCTTTTATTAAAGCGTCTGCGGGTTTCATGGAGGCCGCAGCGCTTCCTGTCTCGTATGCAACTAGAAAGGTTGCAGCAAGTAGTGATTACGTTTTCCACATGCAACGTCCATGTTTTTTCCTTTTCTTGGCAACAACGATGCTGCCGAGACCCATCGCCAGCTCCACGTCCGCTTGCACAGAAACCCAACAAGCCAACATGGCGCTGATCAAAATTCAAAATGGCAGCTCACAAACCACCGGGTGACGTCACAGTGGGTTGCCACTCTGGCGCAAGTGGACCATTAAAAAAACCAAGCAGCAGCGAGGCATCTTAACTGTCCTACCGATAGTTTAGGCTTCATTTGGCCAAATAGAAATACAAAAATCAACCGAGGAGTCGAATCATGTTCATCTCAAGTTTCAGTGACTCGGACCCGGTGAGATGAACTCAGGGCTCGAGAAAAGAACTGATGCTATCTCTTTGTTCTTGCACAAAAAAATTGAGATGAATACAGTGAAAATACTTGTTATTTTGATAAAAATGACTGGAAACCATTTCAAATTTAAGCTTAAAAAAAAGTTACAATTGCAATAATTGCAACAATTGTAATTGCAATTACAATTGTAACTGCTCCTGAATTAAGTACGATTCGCTCAAATAACTTCATTTGATTCAGTTCCATGAAAAACTGATTCATAGGAGGTGTTAAAGCATTTCCTGGTTGGTGTCACACCAGATAATCACACTGAAGAATTATTTTACAAAACAGGACCTACGTTATTTGAAGTGTCTACACAGAAAGTAGATATTTCATTTTGCCCAGTAGATATTTAAAAAGGAGTGGAAGCCTTTCAGTAGAAAAATCTAGTAAGAGCCATATATTAACAATCTTAATCCTAATGACACAGACAGCAGTGTGTTATCTTTTTGCAGTGCGTTAACGAAGAAAGTATTAATTAAATTTTAATTCATCTCAGGCCAACGTTCAGAACTAAACCCACAAATCTCTCTGTAGACTTCAAATCAAGAGATATAATTGTCAGACAGTGAAAACATTTACTTGACCACACTCAAGGGGCCACGTGCAGATATTGTACAAATAAAGAAAAAAAAGGGACGACCTTGAAGAATAGGCACAACCAAACATTTAATGTAATGTAACGTTAATAAGTGATGATAAAAAGTGATAGAAAACTTTAGCTTCTCACTCTGCATATTTTCCATCTCCTTCTTCATCCCTCTCTCTTCACGCGGCTCCACCATACTCGGAATCATTTTCACCGAAATGAGCGTCACCATCCCTCATTCATTCACCCCCCCCCCCCCCCCCCCGTGCCTGGACTTGCTGGCCTGCAGTGTCTATTTCAGTCTTTCCGTTGGGGTCAGATTCAGCACATCCGGTATCTCATCCAGTTTGTTGTCATTCAATCCCGCTGCGCTCCCGGAGGACACCGGCAGGAAGGCCCCTGGGTCTTAGTGCCTGGCGGGCCCTGCACGCGAACCCGGGAAGAGAAGCCTGCCACCGGGTAGCAGGCAATCGTTTTGACCTCATGAATCCGCGTCTCCTTTGACCTGATTGGATTCTATTCATTTCCATGTGCCGTATTTTTATTCTTTCGCGTAGTTTGACACCTATTAGTTTATTATACTATCTTAGTGTTAAGAGTGACCGTCGCTTCCAATCCAGTTTGCCGATATGCAAAGCTGAGGTGTAAGGTTGGAGGTCAGAGGTTTTAAGGGACTGGCAGAAATTCTTCACAGACCGACTCTGTTCCTGTCAACCGAGACCTGACCCGACCTGGGCCTTCAGTCCGAATCTCATTCAGCTTGACGGGGGTCGCTGGGTCCTGTTCTTTATTTTCCATGAGCCTGTTTAACTTTGGGTCCCAAACTGAGGAGTCGCGCAGGCCTCCGGTACCCGAGAGCACTTTGAAAATAGACACAATTTCTTGAATCATGTGTTTGCGCGCAGCACCTAGTTGACGGATCAACATCACTGAAAGATTGTGGTCGTTGCCAGTAGGCCGTGGCGTGCGGGGAGTCAAACTCCGGTCAATTGTCCGTCAACTAGCTCGACCTCCACACTCTCTACTTCCTGCCTTGCTACGCATAGGACGCACTAACTGCTGAAATTGGCTCCGAATGTCAAACAGGAGAAATCATGAGAGAGTTAAATTAGGACACAATTCCTGGGAATACTGGGCCGGATTTCCCAGCTAAATTCATTTGACTGATTCATCTGTTGCCTATTAAGGAATTTAGGCACTTTTTCCTCTCAAATGATCAAAAATAAGTTATTTTTTCCAACGAGCTGGACGGTATGTACAGTATACTAACTGTGCACATTGCGTTGCTGTGCTACCACTCATCACCTGTTATTCCTATTGAGAAATGCATGTATTCATTACCTGTGGCGCTTAATGAATCTGGGTATTTAGCGACTTGGAAGAAGACGGCTGTCCGCACCCGTTCCTACCGACAACGCTATTCTCTGCAAACGTTCGAGGAAATGTTTTCACGTATCTTTGGAGCAAAATTCCCACTTTTCAAAACAGCCAAGACTGTAGAGACATGGGACGTCCCGTACTGATAGCAGGTAGAGCCTTGTCCTATCATCTGAAAAAAACAACAACCTTCAAGTATAATGTCTAAAAACAGACTAAACTGTGGACTACCGTTGTTGGAAGGCGTGCTTTTATTTTGAATTTCAAAAGTTGTTACACCTACTGGCATTGGATTTCCCCAAACTTGTTGCTCCATAACTTTTGGGGTTTAAGAGTTTAAGACTGAAAATCCCGCGGTCTCGTCTAAGAACACGTTCAGAATAGGTCGGGGGAGCGAAGGACAGGACAGCGGCCAAAGGGAGAGTGAAGGTGATGTGAAGGGAGAAACCAGAGGAGAGAGGACGACAGGAAAGAGGGGGAGAGGCGAGGGCGACCCCCCCCCCCCCCATTCCGAGGCGGAGGGGTCAATGCAGTCGGGGTTTTAAAATAGCCCGAAACCATGATGTCATCGGTGGGAGATGCGGCGATGCCCTGGTCCATTAAACCCCATCGACCATCGGCACGGCCAGTTCGGACTCAGCGGAAGTCGGAGAGTCGGAGAGTCGGAGAGTCGGGGAGTCGGAGAGTCGGAGATGGGATCGGCACCGTTGTGGAAGTTTCCTTTTACCGCTGACATCCTAATCAGGGAGTTTCTAACCCAACACAGCAGATTCTCCGACTTCTAAACGACTACAGGAGTTTTGAAGCTTAAGATATATATATATTTTTTGAGACCGATTCAAGATCAATTTATTCATCTCGTTATTACGGGATTCTATTGCACAATCAACAAATTGGTTGAACTCGACAAATACTGCTTCCAAAGCCCCGGTAGAGTTTTGCAGATTTACAGATTAGTTGCATTCCAGTACACAATTTCAAAAATCAACTTGCAACTTCGAAGATGAATATCCACGCATTTGTGGCAAGATGCCTGAAAAACCCCGCAAGGCGACCGGTCCAAGTCAAGCAATTGTGGATGTGCCAAAATATATACTTATATGTTCTTTAAGACTAGTTGTCTACCTCCTTATCTCCGGTCCCCTGCCAGAAACACATTCTTCAAAGAGGTCATCTACAAATTGGACAGAGTGACAAAGTGTCTTCAGCGACGCCGGGTCCTCGGGGAGGTCCACGAGGGGGACGGGAGAAGACTGGAATTTTGGTCGATAGGCCGAATTCTTGAGACATTTTTACAAGAATCCAACATCTACACTCAACGCAACACGCCAGCAGAAGCCTGGCAAAGTGACTGTTGATCGCGTGTGTGTGTGTGTGTGAGTGTGTGTGTGTGTCCTCTCCAGGGCAGAAGCTCAGTCATTACCGATACTCCCACGGCGCAGAGGCCCGTCCTCAGGTTACCACTGATGGTCTCTCGAAACGCCAGCTCTCTGTGGCTGTTTCGCTTTCAGTTCGCCCTTCGTTTCATTTGACGCTCATTTGCGCGAGTGTGCGTTTCCCGCGCGGCATATTTAGAAAAAAATTCTGGTGGGCTTGGGAGAACCTGCAGGGAAGAGGTCCAAAGACGCTCCAGCGATTTGTCGATGTGACGCTGCTGAGACGGAGAGACGATGGACGCCTCTCCTCTTCTTTCCTCTCTCTCTCTCTCTCTCCATCTGAGACAGATGGATTATCCACTAAATAAATCACTGACTGTGCTGACGGCCATCACAGTTCCGTGTTGGCCATGAACCTGCGTCAACTTTCGCCCCGAACTACCGTCATCAGCGATGAAGAACGCGAGTGACACTTTAGATTCCATTGATCCGATTAATCGACTTGGACAATTTCTTTTTTTTCAAGTGTCTCAAAATGGATTTTCGTAGTAATTCCTCTATGGGTGTGACTCATGTCAGAAACATCTTCTTTTTTGTTCATTTCTAGTATATTGAAAATCGGAATAGGACAAAAGAGTGACTGACGCACAGTGACGGACTTGTGTGTTTTCCCGCCCGTCGACTGGAAGATGGGGATGGAAACCATGTTTGGGAAATGAGCCACCCAGAATCCTCACAATCAAATACACACACACACACACACACACACACACACACACACACACACAACCACACACACACACACACACACACAATAACACATGACACATTGAAAAAAAAAGAAAACACAGCACAGCACAGCCCCGAGCTCCACACTCGTAATGTGAGAGGGGAGGGTGCTGCCTGCCTCGCCCTCCGCACACACACACACACACACACACACACACACACACACACACACACACACACACACACCCTAACCTTAAACCCAACCTCATCCTGACATTAAAACATGTCTTCAGCTCAGATTTACATTACGTGGGACTTGTCTTTGTCCGTATAAGGACGACCCCTCAACATGTGGAACACCAAACCACACATTGGTAACAGACACTCCTCCCAGTAGCCAATCAGTGCAGCGGATACAGGCCACGTATCGATGGTATAGGACCAGGACCATTGAGATTGACTTTTGACATATATATATATATATATATATATATATATATATATATATATATATATATATATATTTAATATTTAATATGTAAATGTAGCGCTAATGCTGCTACAATTTTCTCCTCTGAAATCGCCTGGTATTTGGGGGAATTTTTTTAAAGAGTTGCAACCAAAGTTTATTTTCAGTATTTTTATGATTACTCTGATTCTAAAAGTCTCCTTTTTTAAAATGTAAGAATGCCATTTTAATTTCCCACAGCTGAAGGTGACGCGTTTTACTTGACTTTTTTGATTTGTCAGACCAAGAGTTCAACATTTAAAAGAAGTCAAATTCACAATGATACAAAAAACACAGGAGAGAGTCAAATGATTACATTTGAGCAAGTGTCGCACTTGAGCTCATTTCCTTTTTCCGACGATCGTGTCGTTGTCACTCGATGGACGACTCATTCCAGCCGCCGTAATTTCTCAAACTTTTGCGTCCGTGTCACGTTGGCGGGGGGGGGGGGGGGGGGGGGGGGTTGGCGGTAAAAGTCTGCCCGAGCGGTAAATGAAAAAAATGAGGTCATGGAAATGGGACGGCAGGCCTCTTCTTTCTAACAATTAGATGGCCCGATAGTCGGGCAGCGTATGAGCGAGCCGTGGCCACCGCTCTCCCTCCCTGATGAGATTAGTCGGCAGGACTTCTCCTCTCCCCTCGCACTAATTTGAAAATGCATCCTCGTGTCGACCGACCTGGAGCTCCTTATCTGCCGCCTTCTGGCTGGAAGGAGGGGGGGGGGGGGGTCCCAGAGAGAAAGACGCAGAGGGTACCACAATGTGCCCAAGGGTCTTGGAGGAGGACAGAGAAGTTTTCTTTATATTTTGATTTTTTTAATACACAGCGCTGGCGGCTAATCACCTCTCCGTCTTCTCCTCCCAGTGATTGGTCGCCATTCTTGGGTTTCATCCTCCTCCCCCACATGCTACTTGTTTCCTCCTCTCTTGTTGCTTCTGCGCTGCGTTTTCCAGAGACCATTTGTCTGTTATGTAAATGACCAGCTGTACATAACAAGGCCATAATTCAATGTGATATTTTTGTTTTGTCTTCAGCGATTTCTTTTTTCTTTTCTTTTTTTCCGGGGGCGCAGGACTTGGACACTTTCTTCTGGGGTTTCTGTTGCCCGTGAAAACTGGAGTTTGATCTTTGGTTCATTGGAACGTTATCAGTGAACTGATCAAACTGTGTGATTTTAAAAAATAAATAGTGCAGGGCATGAGCGTACACATTTGGATAAAAGATGAGCATGTTGGTCAGAATGCATTGATCTGATCGACCAATCCGCTTGTTTTACAAATGTCCCGTGTCCCTCGGCTGACATGTAGGGAGATTCTCCCATGTACCTTTGCAGGACAACAGTTGAACCAGCTTAACCGGTGAAAGGAAAAAAAGAATGAACCCGCTAAGACTATGCAGAGAAACACAGGAGTCCGACATCCCTGTCGCCATTGGACTAAAAACAAGGTCCTTGTTCTGGAAGTTCAAGAAAAAAAATCCAGACGGAGAACTTTGAACGAGTCGCGTGGACGTGAATTCAGACTGTGTAGTTTGCTGCTGCTCCCCTTCACTTTTCCTGCTTTATCTAATCTCACGATCTGAGCTGCTTTAAATGCATTTCCATTTGGCCTCATTACTCTCGGAGAAGACCAGCCCCATGTGAGCAGCGAGCCAGCTATCTCTCCCCCTTGGCCACTTGGCAAGACTGCAGTTTCTTTGTGAGTGTGTGTGTGTGTGTGTGTGTGTGCAGTATTATGTTGAATAAGGAGGTTCTGTACTGTCTTTATCATCCACACACACACACACACACACACACACACACACACACACACACACAATGCAGAAAAACATTTTCCGTCCAATGTGGACAACAAATATCAAGCACTCATTTGTTTTTTCTCCAGAGTCCTGTCTTTTTCATCCAACGCCCAACTGATGTCTGAACAGGGAATCAAATTTAGCGGCATATTCGGGCATTTTATTTGCATTTACTGCACATTCACATTGACCTCAGTTGCGGTCTTACCAAGCATTATGTCACACAACATGCTCTCCAACCACGTCTCCTTAAAACAACAGCGTCTCGACACAACTGAGCTGCAAATATGTTGAGATGTAATTGTAAATGCAACAGATATTACAGTTTTCTTTTAACGTAATTTTAATTTAGGCGCCAGCGGCCCTTGGATGCGTGTCTTCCCCACTCCCTCCCCCTTTCGCGCCAATAGCCGTCCTGTCAACGAAGGCTCAGAAATATCTTAACAAAAACGTATCCCTGATAAAAGTATCAGTTCACAAAATTTACAAAAAAAACCCACGTGTTTCCCCCCTCAGCCCTCGCTAGAGTAAACCTCGCTTTTGTATTTAAAGGCCTCTTGGTTTTGAGATGCTGCATCTGTGATAATTCAGTCACAGGTTCACTACTGGTGCTCAACATGTTCCCAAAGCGCAACATCTTCCCGCACACGCCTCATTGGTGCAAAGTTGTTCCAATTAAAACAGAGGATTTTTTATCGTTTCAGAAACTTCTTCTTCTTCTTCTTCTTCTTTTTTACGGGCAGATAGTGGTGGCCACTGAAGAAACTGCTTGTGCAACATCTCTGGAGTAGCTTCAGCTCTTAGCTGTGGTTGGAACCACAAACCAAAAGTCTGTGTGGCCTACTTTATATTTATCAACGGGTTTTCTTCAAGAAAAATCTAGTTCATTCGAATTTTTTTGAATGAGATTGTCCTAGGGCCGCACGGTGGCGTAGTGGTTTAGCACTGTCACCTCACAGCAAGAAGGTTCTGGGTCCGAGTCCCGGTTCAAACCAACCGGGGCCTTTCTGTGTGGAGTTTGCATGTTCTCCCGTGTGTGCATGGGTTCTCTCCGGGTTCTCCGGCTTCCTCCCACAGTCCAGAGACATGCAGAATGGGGTTAGGTTCATTGGAGACTCTAAATTGACCGTAGGTGTGAATGTGAGAGTGAATGGTTGTTTGTCTCTGTATGTGGCCCTGTGATAGGCTGGAGACCTGTCCAGGGTGAACCCCGCCTCTCGCCCAATGTCAGCTGGGATTGGCTCCAGCCCCCCCGCGACCCTTAAACGGATAAAGCGGTGGATGGAGAATGTCCTATCTACTCGAGTAGAGTCTTGTAACGCCTGGCAGGTGAAGTGAAGGCCCCCTCGGTTCAAATCTGTTTCAGAATGAAACCCTGCAACATTACTCCCCCTCGACATTATCTCCGACGACAGGGCCGTTGCTGGCAGCCTCTCTGTCTGCAGGTGGGTTTCCTCCGTGGCAGCAGCAGCAGCTGTGTTCCAACAGATGCTAAATTACAGTGCGGACCTCGTGGTCGTATCTCTCTCTGGCTCTGGCTAATAATAGCGTCGGCTTGGGCAGCGGAGAACCTCGCTGTCATGATGACATGGCTGGTGGTTGTGCGGAGGGCCGTGCTGCCAAATATCCACCTTTGATCGAGCGCTGCCTCAATATGCGGCGAATAATAATTACACGTGCAGAAGGCCACTGTTTGTTGCACGTGCATGAAAACGACTGCAAAGTCATCGATTTGTCTGAGTTGTCAATCGGGTCTGTCAAGCGGTGGACTGATTACCTCGATCTAAAGGAATGGCAATTGTCAATGTTCGCCACGAGAAGCAGGTTAACGGGTGCAGCAATGTTTCATGTTTAAAGTTTTCGGTGGAGTTGGCGAGTTCCCAGTAGTTTCCTCCCACACAGAGAGCGTCACAGTACAGTGCACTGTGATCTTTGCTTTGCGAATGAATCCCGGCCATGTAAACTGCCGTTCCTGTCGGAAAGTCTTTGCCTTTTTCCAACACACGATCACAGATCTTCTTGTTCCCGTTCGGAACTTTTGGACTGTTGTGTTGAATCGATACTTTTCATTTACCTCTTGTCAAAGGGGCCCGAGTGGGAGGGAGAGTATTGACGAATCGGACACAGGAAGATTTCAACCTGTGCAGAGCTCGATCGCATTGTGGTCGGAATCTGTGATTTCTACCTTGGGCATTCGGCAAATGCAGTTTGAGTTACCGGAAATGGAACCCATCGGTTCCTGTGCATGAGAGGATGGGTTAGGAATGGCAAAAAAAAATAGAAATGCTTTTTTATTTTCTTATTGTTGTTAACTGTGAACTTAACTGTTTTTATCTACACGGGCAGCTAAAGTTTCAACCACCTCGTGATAAAATGAATAAAATCGGGATCCTAATTGAATAATTGAAAGTTAAATTCAACATTGCTAACAGCTGTCAATTCCTTTTCGCTGTGTGTTTGCAGGTTTATCTGATGTGCCGTGAGTGTTGGGAGCACCTTGCCCCAGCCCCGGCCCGCAGCCCTGGTGCCACCCGGCCCGGCTCACCAGGATGGACCCTGCTCGTTCCTTTAGGATGGAGCTGGACGGGCTGGACCTCCAGCAGGTCCCAGTGCTGTCGCTCGACCAGATACGTGCCATCCGGGCCAACAATGACTATGTGGAGAGGCCCGTGGCGCTGGAACCGGTGTCCCAGACCGGATTTTTTTATGCCCATGAAGACCGTTACCCTCACGGAATATACACCCATCACCCCCAGCCCGCCTTCCACTCTGCCTTGCCCCGCAGCCAAAGTCAGCAGCAGCACGCTCACCTGTCCCACCTGAGCCGCTCCAGCACCATAAGCTCTTCCATGTCTCGAACCAGTGCCACATCGGACCAGCGGCTACTGGCAGGTTTGACGCCGTCTCACTCGGGGCTAGCTTCAGTGGTCCGCTCTCAACCCAAAGGGGAACTCAAGCCTGACGTTTCGCTGGGTAAAGGCCTGACAGAGGACGAGGCTGAGTTGGGCCTCCATCTGTTCATCTGCGAGCGGTGCGGTCGCTGCAAGTGCCAAGAGTGCTGCGCCCCCCGCCGCCTGCCTTCCTGCTGGGCCTGTGGCCAGCGCTGCCTGTGCTCTGCTGAGAGCGCGGTGGAGTACGGCACCTGCTTGTGTTGCGTTAAAGGCCTATTCTATCACTGCTCCGCCCAGGACGACGAGGACAACTGCGCCGACCGCCCGTGCTCCTGCGCTCCAGCCCACGCTTGTGCCCGCTGGGGCACAATGGGGCTGATGGCGCTCTGCTTGCCCTGCCTCTGCTGCTATCCCCCCGCCAGGCTGTGCCTTTCCCTGTGCCAGTGTGCCCACGACCGGGCCACGCGCCCCGGCTGCAGGTGCAGCAACACCAACACTGTGTGCCGCAAGATCTCTGCCTCTAACCCTAACTCTGGCCACCCGTCGCTCCGCAGCAAAGCTCTAGAGAAGCCGTTATGACAGGCTTGGACGGGAGCCTCAGGAATACACTTCTCTTCAGCCGTGGCCAAAGCAACACTGTCGCCAATCAACAGTGCCACAGCTGACATTGGGACAGCGATGCCACCGCGACCCGCCTACCTAGATATGACAAGCCAACCAACCAACCAATCAACCATGAAGTGTTGTTCACCTAATGTACCTTGAATTTACTTATTCTCCAGCTCAGGAGGGACCAAAGCTTAACTGTGCCTGTTCATGTTGGAGACTTTATGCCTACAAACAAAAACTCCTCCTGAAGAAAGAAGCTGTCGTGCTTTGCCGGACTGCCCGTCAACCTTAACCAAGGCTTACAGACAGAACATCACCTCTCTCTGCATTCCGTAATCTGGACGTCTGAATAGACATTTATTTATTGTCGAACTTCTTCCCTCTCCACACTCTGCAAAGGCAACGCACAGAGACCGGTGATGGACCAAATCAGGGAGGAGGGGAGTTTGTCGTGACGTGTATGGTCCATGCTAACAGAGTTTCTGTCCTCTTGAAAGACAGAATCAGGAGACACATTAGAGACTGAGAACTTTAGACCGCAAAGTTCAGAAGACTCCACAAAGGATGAAGATGAACAGATGGGGGGGAAAAAAACAAAACAACAGCGTTGTGTTGCGGTAAATATCGGACTGGGACTCAGAGCGAAGCATCAAGGCATAGAGTGGGAACAGAGACGCTGTCAACAACAACAGTCTGACACCAAAAAGGGACCATGCACTGTACAAACTGTGTGAACTTCAACGCTATTAAGCTCATTTGTAAAGGTAGATGGACAGGTTTTCCTCAGCAGCCAAGAGCTGATTGGGGATTATTCAACAGGAGCGAGGGGTGCGTCCATTGTGACTAGGCAGCGTGTGTGTGTGTGTGTGTGTGAGTCCTCCTCCTGTACAACAAGCTGTGCATTGTAGAGCCTGTGTCTATGTTGTTTTGTCAGCAGAAGAAGCCTCCCTTGTCTTATTTTTAGCAGTGCCGCTTCAGTGGAGCTCTGGGGGTCTGGTTGGGTTTCCTCCTGAAGTCAGTCTGTCGCCAGCCTCTCTCCTCTGACCGACCTCCTCCTCCACTCCGCTTAAATCACCGGTCCCGCTCTCCTCCCGTCCTCAAATCAAACGTCGCAATATCCCAGACACATGTCCCCGTCTCGCTCTCAGTTCGGGCCGCCCCGTGTTAGCATCTCGGCCCGGAGTCACTCAAGGTGCAAAAGCAGCGGCTTTAATTTCACTCGATTCACCAACCAAGATTGGCAACTTGAGTACATTCGGAATACGTCGAACGGAACAGGTAGCCCAACGTTTTGGGGGGGGAACTGAGATTTTGAGTTAAGCCGACTGACTCGAGGCGTATTGCTCCCACACGCCCACATATCCCTTCCCGCCTCGTCCGTTTCTCCTCTTACGCTCGGAGGGCTAAAAGCTTCCAGTTCCTCGTCCGCAGAGAGTTGATCAAACAGGCAATTAGCTCCGTGATAGCCCTTAATGGGCCGCAGAAGAATGGAGCGTGGGAGGGAGGGAAGACGAGAGGACAGGATGAGTGGAATTGCGGTGTTGGGCAGATGGACAGCTGATGGGGAAAAGAGGGATGCCGGGAAGGGGAAGGAGACAGGAGAGAGGTTGAATGAAGGGAAGTAAAGAGGGAAGAGAGGGTGTTGATGTCGCCATTAGGTCAGATGGAGACGGAGCATGTCTGACAAAATGGGAGGGGGGAGGTTAGTTGAAATGAATTTCATTGCCTCTACTACATTTATTCCGCACTTCAGGTATAAAACGAATGCAACAACAGTGCATGGCTTTGCAAGGAAGGAAGGAAGGCTCCAAAGCTGATAAAACAAACATCAGGCCGGTGCATGTGTGTATGTGTGTGTGTTTGTGTGTGTGTGTGTGTGTGCGTGTGTGTGGGTTTGGATGCATGTGGGCTTTTTTGTGTGTGTGCATGTGTGACAGGATGCATCACACAAGCACGGACACACTGACCTGTTATGTTAAAAGTTACTTTGCTATATTTTTATATGTAAATACGGGCTATTAACTGTACAACTATTTTTATTCTGCTTTATTTTGTCCCTATGAGATTGATATTATTAATATTATTATTATTATGGCTTTTCCGTTATAGTGAACATTTACTTATTTACTGTCCACTTGTGACCAATTCAGAACGTGAACGTTTGGGGCAACTGTGACGGGAAATTTCGAACAAGGACTTGGGGAAATGTCGCAGCATCAACTCTTCACCGTGTCGTTGTGTGGACAGAAGTAGTTCAGTATTATTGCTTGGTTTGAATCCTTTGGTTTGAGACCAAATGCATCTTTAGCATCAAGTACCAAAAGCTAAGCTCCGAAGCGGCTCAGCCGTCGGGTCAGTTGTATTCTGGATCATTCCCTGTTCTTCCTTATGGCTTAAAAGAACAAAATTCTGATTTGTCCAACAATTCTTCTCAGGAAATATCAGTGCAGCCCCGGTCACGACTGCGCGCAGGAGGGTGGAAGCCAGATTACGACAGGGCCGGAATTGATTTGCTGCATCAAACAGTTTGATACACGTTAAAATAAAGCCTGGGAAAAGACAAGGTGTCTGTCGGATCACCTAACAGCATCTGATAAACTCTTTCCGACGTCGGAATGGAAAGGCTGCGTCCCACGACTTTTTGTATCTTTCCTTTCCGAAAATCTGATCGGCTTTACGCAACAACTAGCCTGGTGCGCAGGAGCTCGAACGTCCCTCAATTCAATACCACGGTCGCACTAATCTGGGGATAGGGGAGACTGTCCAAAAGTGTGCCATTATCCCCATTTGTGCATGAAGAGCATCAACACTACGCAGGTTTGTCACAGGATGATTGAGTGAGATCAGGGGACACAGTGGGATGTGGGCCATTTGCGACGGGTACAAACCAATGACCGTATACAAAGATGGTGCGGTATCGAGGTCCCGCAGGTACACCCAACCTCACCAATCATGAGTCAATCTCAGCCGTCAATACTCGCATCTCAACCCATTTTTACGGCATAAAATAAAGTACGACTTTGGAGTTTGGCCCACATCTGGGCGGGATTTATGACCCATACTGCGGCCCGCCACCAGGGGCGTCTCGGTTTTTGCGTACATTTCGGGGAGCGGCCATGCCGTTCATCTTTACGGACAGTCATCGTCATGAACACTTGCCTTCAGCAGTGGTTGGACAGACTGGTAATAAGGTATTATTGCAGACTTGATGGCTTCAGTAAGTCATTCGATTTTGAATTTTTTTTTTTAACAAAATGCTCAGAGCCTTCCTCCAGAAGGTGGCGATGGATTAAGGCAGAGAGCTAAGATGTCAAAGGGGATACTAACAGACCAAAGTTGTACTACACTTAAATATAGCAAGCTAAATGTTCTTTTTAAATCAAGCGTTACAGCGAATTCATTTGCAAGAGAGGTAAGAAATGTTTTAATAGTTTTTATCTGTGCGATTGCTGTTTTTTTGTTGTTGTTGTTGTTGTTGTTGCCCCAAATGTTTCTGTGCTCATCACTGGTTTCACTTTAAGACGGGTTAGTAACTGTGGAGGACACGCTTAACTTAAATATGGCTATTTTTGTCCATTTGTTTTTTCCATGTTGCAAGTTTGTCCACTTTTAAGTGTCACCAATGGCTTTATGGTTATTATTAGAAGAATAGGCAATCGGGGGAAAAAATCATAATCTTTGTAATTGACACCTATTCATACAAATCACCTATAGGCTGTCCACACTGATG
The DNA here is from genome assembly GCF_022379125.1 of Scophthalmus maximus. Lineage (NCBI taxonomy): Eukaryota > Metazoa > Chordata > Actinopteri > Pleuronectiformes > Scophthalmidae > Scophthalmus > Scophthalmus maximus. The sequence continues at coordinate 24,845,223 of NC_061516.1, forward strand.
CTGATGAGTGTGAAAACGTTTTTTTTTTTCAGTTTTTCATCCACAGCCGGCGTCTTCGACCAACCAAAATAGAACAAGTCAAAAATTGCCAGTCTTGAGAAACTGAGCTTTTTCAAAAGATGTCTGTCACGGGAGCCATTTATGATAAACCGCTGGCACATTCTATCCTGCATGCGTGCTTTGTGAATGACAAAACGATGCTTCAAAAACAGCAGAAAACCATGGCGGCCATGTGCAGACCCAACTGATCGTTAAAAAGAAAGAAGAGAAACAACAACAGAGACATACTTTGGGGATTTTGTGGTGTTTGAAGACAACAAACGTGGACAGAAAACTGACAAAAAAGGAAACGTTTTCATATTTAACCTCGTTGGTGTGGGCGCGGCCTCTGATTGGTCCAACACAGGCGCCCACGCCGTCTCCTCTACATTGATTGGATGAAGCAGCAAGACTCAGATGCCGGTGCTTGTGAGGAAGATTGACACGAACCCGGACTGCTTATGATTCAGAGGAAACTGTTGCACTTTTTCTTTCTTTTTTTTTAAAAACTGGTTCATCTGTTGTTCAGAGTGACTTTAAAATATTTAGTCGCAGCTCAATCATAACCACTTCCGAGTGCAATGTGTTGAAGTACTTCAGGAACACGCAGAGTGATTCACGCAGTGTTCCAATGTTTAATTAACCTTTTCTTCTTCAAAAGTTTCATTTTTTACTGTATGTAATTTGTGTCAAATGGTTTTTTTTAATCTAATGAAGCACAAACAAATTTGTTTTTACTGAAATGCAAATTATTGTGATTGCGAGATTTGTAATTGTATTAATTTTCCATGGACTTCACCTGACCTTTGCTGACTAAGCTATCTGGGCGTCCGCGCGTACAATTAAAACCACTGCGATACGTAAATTCTCTGAATTCGAAGATTGCCCACACATTTTTCGAATGTTTCCAACATTCCTCGCCGTCGAGACGAAGAGCTCATACCAGGAACCGGTCCGATGCTGTATGTGCGCAGGCTGCCACCGTCACCACCACGCGTCTCCTCTTGTGTCTTAGCAGAGCATCGCTTTTTGGTCCAAATTGGCATCTTGTATGTTGTGAAAGAATTTAAGGAGAGTATATGGAACAAATATGTATAGAAAAAAAAATTATCTAAAATGAATATATTATATACGGAACAATATGCATTTCACCACTTTCTTTCATTGCTGATATTGCTTCATGGGTATTTATTTTAATGGTTACAACAATGGGCGGGAACAATAATCATGGAGGGCGATGTCGATGCGCGACGTATTTATTTTACAGTGGTTTGAAGAGCACCGATGTTGTTGTTGCTGTTGTTTGTCTTTTTGGTTTCTGTTGATTTGTTCCTCTCAGTGTGGCGTGGCTGCTGCTGCTACCCTCCTGGCTAATGATGAACCAATAAAAAGGAATTTCCAAACGGACCCAACCTGTGCTTGGTGACTGAATGAGTTGTCCCGCATCTTATCATCGATAAGTTACCGCGGCGACCTGTCGATGACGGCTATGCTGTATGCCGAGCCATTATTTATGTAGCCCTGCATTCGTTCAAATACAGAAACATGGACACACCCAGATCATATTCTAAACACCGTTTTAAAGCCATGTGCACGTTGGCGCATTCTGGGATGAGACTTGGACGACCAAAAGTGAAACCGTCGAACTGTTGTAGTATTTTAACAGACAACTCTACACTGTATACTGTGGCCGATGTGTTGTGATCAATTACTCATTTCATATTTTTATTTTGACTTTACTTGAGTTTTTTCCTCATTAATGTTCTGTTCAATCTTTAATGTGATTACTAGTAGCCATGCTAAACGGCTATTTCATGTCAAAATGGCTGCCAAGAAAATGGCCAATTACTCCAAATCAAACTTATATATTACACTCATTTTTTATTACTATTTATCTTTGTAAGCTATTGGACTCCTTGACTTCTTGAAATGGAAAAACAAGACTTGCTATTCTTAGCAAGCTTAGCTGTGAGCTCATTTTTCCGAGCCAACGTTCTGCAACATGTTTTTCGTATGACGAGAATAATAAGAAATTCAACCAATCGATTGGCTGCAAGGAAAATCCAATCTTAACGTTATCTCTAGATTAAACAAAAAAGAAGTCAAGCGCCCTCTACCTGGCAGCCTAAATCGCCTCAATTTAATATAAATAAACACATGTGCATCGTAAATTAAATAATTTTGACCTAATTAATATTCCAAACATATCAGACTTTTACGTCTACAAACCTGGGAAACCTAAAATACTTCCTCCCACCTCACTACTCGATTCAATCAGACGGAATTCTGTCAGAAAACATCTCTCGATCCCAAGTAACGAGCCTCTCTCTTGATTTTAATTTTTGTTTTTTTGTTTTTTTGGTCTTTTTGCAGACATTGTTAGAAATGATAACATCGACTGCGCTGAGATCTGGGTGAAGTCAAACAACGTTTTTTTTATTTATTATTTTTATAATTGAGGCCCCCTGGTGCTCCACTCCCTTCACTTTGCTCTTTTGGGCTCATAAATATGTAATCAAGGCTGGGTCACGCTAATGGCTTCCCAGAGCAGTGAATACAGATGTGTGTGTGTGTGTGTGTGTGTGTGTGTGTGTGTGAGAGATTATTAGATGAAGAAAAGCGAGACTGTGTGTTTTCCGTGCGTGGGTTTATGTGCATACGCAGCCTTGGAGGGGAAAAAAGCATTTCTGTTCATCATTTCAAAATCAAAAGTGCATTAAAACAGAGTTCTTAGCATCTTCCATCCTTACACACTTTGCTCATGTCATCTGTGACACACAAACACTCAGTAGAAAGTGTGTGCATGTGTGTTTGAAGTGTGATAGAGAACATGAATAATGCATGAACGTCTGCGAGCTTTTACCAATAAACCCACTTTTCCGACCTCCCTGGACTCTGACGTGTCGGAGCTTTGTAGCCGCTGCTGTAAACAGGGAGTTGCAGGTTCGGTTCCACGGCCCACTTCTGTGTGTACGCATCCAAGTTGTTGACCGGCAAGTTGACTGCGCTCCCTTTGACCTCTGACCCTTTCAATGGGACGGGCTACACCATTCAGATTCTGATACTTGGACTCGTGCATATCGGCCGATGCGACCACCAATCCGATACTGGCGCATTTAAAACATTGACAACTTATATAAAGTATTCTAACTAAACTAAACCTGTATGGAAGTGATGACTGCCTCTTTCTGTCATGACTGACAGAAAGACTGTCATGGAACTTATTTCATTATCAAGTTTGACAGTCATAACTGAAACAAATATATAAATCTAGGAATAAAGAAACAATTACTTTCAATATTTTAACAACAAAACAATATTTTCTCTTTATGAATAACAATCTAACGCGCAGCTGAAACAGTCAGTCAACGTTAGCTAGTCAAGTGGTAGCCAACTGCCATCACCGTCAAGTGATGGGAGGACAAAATGATCAACACACAATCAGTTAGCATCGTCATCGTCGTCGTCATCAGTGGAGCATTACAATCTTTAATATTTAATTCAACCATAACGCTCCATTCACGGTCCTGGAGACTTTTCACATCCTCGGATCTCTAACAGCTCAAAAACACTTTGTTGTAACATTAAAAACCTCGAGACAATTGATTTGAAACTGGAGCCCTGTTTTCAAAAAAAGTGGGCTGAAGAAAAAAGGTGCGTCGCTCCTGTTTGGTATCCGATAGACAAACATCCGACGGAGGTCTACTGGGAAGGGAGAAAAACAAATAAAGCAAAATTGATGTGAATTTGTTGGATTTCCGAGGAAAATCCTCGGCTTTTGAATTCTAGGAACAGGAAATGGAAGAAACTTGGGAAGAATTGTAAGTCGGTCAGGTGGGCACACAGGCACAACACGGCTCGTGACTCTGTGGCCCCAGAACCTCCGAAGTCTGCCGCAGACAGTTTTGGTAATAACCGAAGGTTTCTCGCTAAGAAATTGATTGACGACGAAATTGAGATGTATTGGCAACAGTGCCAATTGAAAATGGCTAAACTGCTGTAGCTCCTAAGTGCCTGAATAGTTATCAGAGGATGACAAGTGTGCTTTGCTTCCCAAAAAAGAAACTCTCTCCCCTCCAGTGATGAGACGCGTTGACGAGTGATGCCACTTCCAGCCGTGACCTCCGACCCCGTGGGTGTACAGAGGTGAGGAGCCGCCCCCCAGACCCTGCGCGACCCCCTACCCTGGCCAACTCGTGCATCTCCACTGTGGGCCTTGTTGTTCCCATACAGGCGCTGTCCCGGTGCACCCTGGGAGTCAGTCTCACAGCCCCCCGGGAACAAAACCGCCTGTCCGTCAAACGCCCATGCAACTGTCAATCACTCCAAAAAACTATTCTTGTGTGTTTACAGGACCGGTAACTGACACATAGGAGATCGCCCCCCCCCCACACACACACACACACACACACACACACACACACACACACACACACACACACACGCATCGCCATGGTTCATAGCTGTCAATGGTGGAAGTGGAATAACAAAAGTAATGAAAATGAAAGAGGGCCAGAGGCCAGCGCTGGCTACAGAAGAGCAGCCCGGGAGGAGGCAGGGATCCGAGGACGAGTCCGAAAGGTGAATGGTTACCGACACACGGTTCAACCTCACAAACACGTTTATGATCCAAACGAAAAACAACGATTGGTTTTTGGATGAATTTCAGCTCAACTCGGGCAGTAGATGGCTTTAAACTTAAAATATTACGGCAGGTACTGAAACTCAAGTTTGTGTGTGAAATATAAGTTTATTAGAAGCATAAGTAATATCATGCTTCTTGGAAATATTGTTATTCTGTTTAGATTGTTGACGCAAAGTAGACGGAGATGGCTTAGGTGTTGGCAGTGTGTGTGCGTGTGTGCGCGTGCGTGTGCGCGTGCATGTGTGCGCGCAAGAGAGCGTTCCAGTAGGAAGCTGGGGATTTGCGTGGGTGGAGGGGAGGAAAGGATGAAGACAGGAGGAGATAAGAGATGATATTGTTATTGTATAATAATGTAGAAATATCAGAATCAAAAGACATCTGACCTCCGGTCCAGCCTGGACAGTGATTCAGTTTTATGATCATTTCGTCAACAAAAAAAAATCAATGGTTCACAGCACGAGTGAAAAAAATCTGGGCACGCTTGACTTTTTGTTTGACACGTCTTTCGTGTCACGCTCTGCTCGCACCGTCGCACACATAATGGACTGAATCACCTGATGAAAGAGTTTCCTTCCTCATATGAAGATGAGGAGGGCAGCATGTCCTCTCCGCCGTTTGCCGACACATTGCTACATTTCCACCAACGTCCAACTGTCAAATAGTACACAACCACTGGCAGAAATGTGGATTGCGTCACCACACACCCTTATATATATATGTATATACACATATATATATATATATATGTATATATATATATATATATGTGTATATACATATATATATATATATATAGATATATAGATATATAGATATATAGATATATATATACACACACACATATATATATATATATATAGATACATATATATATATATATACATATATATTTTCAGTGTCTGTATTACAGCAGTTATTGAGATGTTGCGTTCGGATGGGCAGTGACTGAAAAGTGCTGAAAGTGCCGGAGGGCGACAGCTGGAGCAGGTATTATGCAGGATGAGATCATTTTTACAGTCAGTCTCCTTCCGGTCAGTTTTTTTGTTTTTATCGATGAAAGGGCGTGCCAGTAATGCCAGTTTAGAAAAACATTTTTTTACGATGCCCCGGAGTTTCGTGTCAGTTCCACCGCATGGACTGTTGAGCCATAATTATTATGGATGATGTAAGAATCATTTCTCGATCGTTGAAAAGGCAAAAACCCATTCGGCGAATCACCTTCGCCGGTCGTGTCTGGCCTCCAGCTCTTCGCACCGATGCCCAACGTCCAGCTGCCATAAAAAACACATTCTCTGGGTTCTTTGCTCCTCTGTGACAGTGACAGAATGTCTTTGGTGTGTGGACAAAACAAAACATCATGTTGACATTTTATGGACCAAAATTGACTAATCGAGAAAATAATCGACAGATTAATCGTTTTATTAATAATCGTTAGTCGCAGCCCTGATTGCAAGTGCCCAATACTTTGGAACTTAACCACAACGTCTGAGGAGATGCTGAACAGGAGACTTCCTCCCTGTCGATACAAACTGTGGCCACGGAAATGACCGTCGAGTCGAATCAGAAACCCAAAACACTCGAAAGGGTTTTCAAACCAAACAGGGTTGTTTTTTTTCATTTTGTGAACTGCCGATGACCAGTGGTGGAGAAATGAGAATAAAGACACCCGAGCGCTGGAGATTTCGTGGAGTTGGACTTTCAGAGAAATCCAGGGAGCAGCGTGGGAGGGGCTTCGCACAGCTGCAGGGACGGAGGAGGGTGGGAATGTTATCTGCAGGGGTCGAGAGGTCAGGAGAGAGGTTTTAACTCACTTCCTGTTTCTGCTGCTGGGATGACAAGACTCCGCTCCCTGCCCTCTGGAATTCACATCCCTCCCTCCCACTCTCATTCCTTCGTCCCCTGTCCTCTCTTCAGCTTTTTCTCACTCACAATTGCTGCATTCCTGTTCCGATATTTTCCATGTGAATGATGATGTGTGGAACCAGAAGAGCTGAGAGCAAATGACAACATCTGATTTACATCCTCGTATATGGTTTATCTTGTTTTTGTTTTATGAAATTCTCAACAGATTAGACTCTGGTTTGGATGTGAATGTGGACGACGGCTGTTTTCTACTGTGGTCTTTGCAAAAAAAAAAAAAAAAAAATCAAATAAAGCCAAATCATGGATCAGCAGCTGCAGCTGCGTTCAAGGACCAAGATAAACCATTTCCTTTAAAATACACACATATATATATATATATATATATATATATATATATATATATTCCCACCCACTTTACAGAGGATCATCTGAGACTCGTTTAGTTTGTTTTATTTGGTCAAGGGAGAGAAACGCCAAAATATGGAGTGGTTCACGCAGGAAGGGAGAAACCAACCGCAAAAACACAAGGGATTATGGGTAGGAGGCAACAGATGTTGAGCTTCGTATTAATGAACAGATGAAATCATTGTGTATCCACTGTTTGGATCATAGTATGTATGTATAGATGGACGACATAACAGCTCCCAAAACTTGGCCCCCTGTATAGGTCATAAACTCCGCCTCCGCCCTGTTAGCAGATGGGACATGGACCAAAAAAGTACAGGTCATTCTCATCACACTGATGAATAGTGTTAAGGGTTCAAAGATCTGATGAGTTGAGGTTTTCATTAGTTCATTTGATGATGTAAAAACGGGGTGAAACATGATTGAAAGCAGAGACTGCCTCACGATTGGTCGACCCCGTGAATCGGCGGGGAAAATGACGCCACCGGCACAAAATGGCGGCACCAATATTTGGGGTTTAAGTTAACTCAACACTAGGCTTCAAATTAGTGTTTCACTGCCCGCTGTGGTAGAAACATTCAAAGTTTGCACCTTTAACACTTTAACACTTGCGATGTCCGGCCTGAACAATATTCAGGCCGTCGTCCGCCAACAAAAGGAACACATGGGTTGTTTTTCACGCCGCTTATTCTGACCTATCACACCGGTCGTCATACAGTCCAAGGCCACTAGAGGTCAGCCGTAAACAACCGTAGACCCTTTGCTAATATTCTGTGAAAAGCAGAATAGCTTTACCTGTACAAGCTCATCAACCGCGCGTTGGTAAATCAAATACAACCCCACGATGCTCGGAGGTGACAATTTCAGGCGTTACCTCCTGTCACCCGTAGAGGCGCTATTTTAGGAAATGGTTGTATGAGAGCATGTACAACATAGTTTGTAGTACGAGGTTGGAGGACTAGTTGGAAATATTACTTTGCATCGGCCCATCTCAAGAGAAAGTTACTCATGTTTTAGCCAATTTTCACAACCGTTGCTACATAACTGCTCAAGTGAACATTAGGTCGACTTATATTTGTCTTGTTACATTACTGTTGCGTACCCATGCAGTGATAAATCGCCCACTTGGTCTGCACCCTTAACAAAAGGCCTGCACATGTGATTGTGATATAATTGGCATAAAACGCAAGACACCAGTTGCAGTGAGAAGAACCCGAAAACACCAAGGCTGTAGATTTGAAATGGACTGAAATAAGACGACACGTGTTCGATATGCAACCGGAAAAATATGCATGATTCAAATGAAACAAAACGTGATTTATTCTATCGTTTAAGCCGTCAACATTGTAAAGACTCAAAGTTCCACATTGTTGTTTTTTTTTTTGTGTAAATCTGGAACGAGCAGGCGACGTGATGTAGGTCATGATCAGGACTTTACCGCACGCATGAGCACAGAGCCTCCGTGTGCACATGTCATTAACACACACACACACACACACACACACACACACACACACACACACACCCTTTCTATGATTTTCAACAGACCCCGTGCATCCTGTAGAGAATGCAGAGGAAGTGATTGAATAATTCAGCATATTTCCTGAACAGTAATGGCCTGCTGCTGCTGCTGCTGCTGCTGCTGCTGCTGCTGCTGCTGCTGCTGCTGGTGGAGGAGGTGGAGGAGGTGGTGGAGGTGGTGAGCTGGTATTCAGCAATGGGGTTAAGTGCTGCGTGTACTCAGCCAGCCATGCAACCAACCAACCGGCCATTCATCCAGCCGTCCATCCATCCGGCCTGGGGTTTGGCCTCAGCTTCTTCTTCTTTTTGCAGCCACACAAAGCATTAAAAAAAAAAAAAAAAAAAAAAAAGGGAAAATGACAGGGGAAACAGACCTTTTGAAACTCTTAAAGGTTAGTCTTAATACATTTAATAAATGGTAAATGGACTGTATTTATACAGCGCCTTGCCAGTCGTATGGACCACTCAAAGCACTTTACAGCAAAGTCCCATTCACCCGTCACATTCACACACTGCGTCGGAAGAGCCGCCAGAGGCAATTTCGGACACATCGGCATGTGGACTGGCAGAAGCCGAGATCGAGGGCTGGCGGACGAGCCGCAGCCGCCCAGCTCATTGCAACATATTTCGACAAGACGTCTCTAATTGAAGTGGCGCAGAGGACATGACCTGAACAATCTGATTTTCCACTCGTTCACAATTGTGAACGAGGCCTGATAGTTTCTCCGGGGGGGTGACTGTTTCATGTTGATACACAAATATATCAGACATGAATATATAAATCCCGGAGAACAGTATTTGCATGAGAACATGAAAGAAGAATCCGATTTCAAAAATGTATAAATATGACTAACAATAAGTCATAAGCTTCACACCTCATATGGTTTGGCTGAAATGTCATGAAACTACCTCACGCTTAATCATCATGCTACAATATCAGTGGCTCATTTATCCTAACCATGTACAACACGGTCATTGTGACCCAACTCCCCCTCCTCGTATTTTTGATAACGAAGCCGTATCGGTCTCCCAGGAGAATCTTTGCTGTCGCTCAGCGCTTCCCTCAAAGAGCAGCGCTTTTTCCCATTCAAATCCAACTACGCAGCTAAAATTGGTTAACGTATCCATCAATACAACTGAACTTGTTTTTAACGCCACAGAGAAAGCGTTGGGTGACGACCTTCGAGAGGAAAAATGCCTCGACACAACATGCCTGATGTCGGCGCAGTATTTTTGGGACGGGACGGGAAAGTCCACGGCCCTGGGCGTATTATATTTAGCCGTTTTGGTGCAGGAAGTAGGATGAGAAAGCCGGGGCGGCAGTTGTTAAGATATTAGCGAGCCTTGTGAGACGAACCCGGGGTTCCTACTTTCCCACAGTCTGAGCTGGAAAAACGCTGGACGCGGGCCCTGACAGCTGGCCCCCGCTAAGGACCATGGGTAACAGACTGCCCCACTGCCTCCGCAGGAAGGAGAGGTCAAAGTGCAAACACACACACACACACACACACACACACACAAACACACACATGCCACTGGGTCGACTCACACACACAGGCTTGCCTGGAAATGACTTTTTTTTCATGTCTAGATTTATTCTATTATTTAGGGAGATGAACTTTTCTGTGACATCGTTCAGCTGAAGAGCCACGGATTTCCCTCAGGAGTTGGTGGACAAACACAAGAACAGAGACAAATGGAGAGGGAATGTTCTTCTTGCATGTATCAGCCAACCAGAACAATAATTAGTAACACTAATCGCTGGCAGGTATGTTCTGCCAACGTGTTCACCATATCAACTTTATAAGATGAAGATATACTGATGTTTCTGCACACTGCCCCCCAGTGGCCAAGGAAAATAAAGCACGTTTTTAAAATGTGTTTTATTATATTGTCAATACATGGCCTAGAAAATGATGCCATATCCTATTACCTCACTTCAAACAATGCACCAGTTTCATTAAATGAGCAAAACTATATTCATCCACTGTGTAGTTTCTATTGACAGAGGAAAACAAACTTCTTTCTCCAACGTTCCCCCTTTCTTCCCTATTATGTCTTTCCTTCGCTCCCATTGCGGTTCTGACTCCTCTCCTCTGTCTGACTCCACCTGTGCATCCTCTTTCTATCACCTCGTCTGCGTCCTTGTCTTATACCACTGTCTCTCCATTATCAAAATTGTTTGGAGTCGAACCAGATTTTCTCCTCCGTCCTTAAAACCGACAAAGTTATTCAGTCCATTTTTTAAGCCTGTTCATTTGCCCCAGTGCTTTGCATCTGATCAGATCTTTCTCTGGGATGGTTCAATTTCATGGGAAAACTGTCAAGTGTATCTGCTACTGTGGCTGGAAGAAGAGGAAAGGTCAAGTTTTAGTGACGTTGTAGCGCCCTCTTGTGGTCCTACTGATGTATGGGCGCTACAGGAAAGAAAACATGCAGATGACATGTTGTGGTTTTTTTGAGGGATATGTATTTAATCAATAATTTAGATGTAATGACTGAATTAGCGTCACAGAATTACTGACAATACCAATTATTTACACGTGAAAAACATTCTCGGGTGCGTTCAAGACAACCAACCGCCGCCGAATATTATAATCACAACAATCGCGAAACATTCCCGTAAGAAATGTGTACAATAAGACGAGGCTGAGGTTTTAGTTTTTTTTCTCATAAGAAGAGAATATTTATAATAAATAAATGTGCACACAATATCTCATTTTCAAATCATGGAAACATTGCAGGCATCGTCACACTGCACTGAGGTTCCTGCTGCGGTGTTAAAGGCCTATGACTTATGGCTTTACACAAATTACTATATTTCAATACCAGAAGCCCCCTGTCAACATGGATATCAGTCTAGTACATATTCTATCCTTAGTAAGAATAAATCGCTGTGATGGGAGCCAGATACTAACACCATAAAGCGTATTACAACAACAACAACAACCAAAGAGCAACACACAACCTAGCAGAACCACAACTGTAGGCCGCAGTGTACAAAACCACATCACATCTAAAACTAATGGTATTTCCAATTTTTCCTTAAACAGTTCCCCCCAAAATAAATTACTTCAAATCGTCATACATTTTCTAGATAAGGGGAAAAGCTGCAGAATTAGTTCTGTCGTCAACTAATCGATTATTTGTTCGATTGTTGCACAAGGAGCCAAGACAAACGCTAATAATAATAATATTATTATCTTTCCCGTAGCGCCCATACATCATTATATAACGTATAACCAAATATACGACAACTAAACAAAGTGCAAGTTGTAGCAGCAGCAGCTGCCTAACAAATATGTAGTGAGGTGTGTGTGTAACACGCATGCGTCCTACCTGTGGTTCACCGCGTGTGCTGCACAACAGCACGTGCAGCTCAGACAAGCGTCCGTCAAAGGTGATCAACAGACTAAAATCTTGATTTTGATTTCCCGCGGAAGCCGTGAGCGCTGGTGAATAATCCAGATCTGAGGTTTAATCAGGAATAATCCAACAGCGAAGTGTCCACGGTGTTTTGTTTTTTTCGTCAATCGGTTCTTTAGTCAGTGTGTGTGATCCGTTTGGGAAGAAGTGATGATTGGCCCCGCCCACCTGCACACCTGAGCACACCTGGCCAATCAACGTGCAGAATGTGAGGCTGGGGGTCGTTCTTTGGTTCAACCACGTGACCACACATTTACCTTCTGTAAATGTTTTCTTGACCTACAGTTGAAAATAAATATTACTAAATAACGAATATGCTTTCAATGGGGATGCGTAAAGGCATTAATTAAAAAAAGAATACATTTATATATTTATATAGTAATGGGAGGATGTCACAGCGATAGATGATTGTCTGTACATGCGTGTTATGGAATAGAATGTTGATTGATCACATGTGGGGTGAACTATCCACATATTTATGGCCATATAGTGTATGATTTCCTTTCTTTCCTTTCCATGCTCCGGGCCCCTTTTGCAGGTCCCCGCTCCAAAATGACATGCACGGAATAAAAAAAATAGTATATCTCTGAATTTACAAGGTTTATATGAATAATCCTGGTATCTATATAAATGTAACACTTGTGAGATTTCAGCAGAAGTGAATAATCAAGTATAGATGTTATTGGGTCACAGTAAATGAAGACGGAACATAAATGAAAGATTTCATGTCCGCCTGAAATCTTTTTTTTGAGTGAATATCTCCTATGTTATAGTGAAGATGAAGCCCATTCCTCTTGAAATCAATAGAACAACATCTGAACATAATCTCTGCCAAATTTCATGCTGATAACGTGAATCAGAGCCAAGTTATAGGCTTTAGTAGGGACATGGTCAGACGGACTCTGTTCCATGTGAGGCTTCTCACTGATTACATTTAACAGAACTGTTTTAATGAAGACGGGTGAGCATCTGTCGCTCCATAAACGATCTTTGCAGTGCGACGTAATGTCGTCAGACCTTCGAACAGACTCAACGTACAGTACATAGGCCCGTATCTCAGGAGAGCAATGGTCAATCCGGGTGATTGACACGTCTATAGAACCGTCAGCGCCTCCCACGGACACCATTCGCTATCTGTGAGGGGGCGAACCCACTGTGAGGCCTTTTTTCCCCACCGCCATTTGACATGCGACTTCCGCATGTGTGGTCGAAGTAGGACGGACCAGGCGGATTAATATCTTGAAGTGACAAGCGGTCTTTGTGCTACGTTAACTAAAGCGGATTCATGGATCAACACATAACATTTCCTGCAAATACTTCGACGGTAAGACATAAATTTATGTATGTCGCTGTGTTGATATGAACCTTGGCCAGTGGCTGGTTCGCTGAATGTTTGTCTGAGAGTTATAGAGGAAGGAGAGCGTTGGAATCTGCGGAGGCTGAGGCGTTAGCATGATATGTAGCTTGTGTTGTTAGCATGAGATGTAGCATGTGTTGTTAGCATGAGATGTAGCATGTGTTGTTAGCATGAGATGTAGCTTGTGTTGTTAGCGTGCGATGTAGCTTGTGTTGTTAGCATGAGATGTAGCCTGTGTTGTTATCATGAGGTGTAGCTTGTGTTGTTAGCAGGAGATGTAGCTTGTGTTGTTAGCATGAGATGTAGCTTGTGTTGTTAGCATGAGATGTAGCTTGTGTTGTTATCATGATATGTAGCTTGTGTTGTTAGCATGAGATGTAGCTTGTGTTGTTAGCATGAGATGTAGCTTGTGTTGTTATCATGAGATGTAGCTTGTGTTGTTAGCATGAGGTGTAGCTTGTGTTGTTAGCATGAGATGTAGCTTGTGTTGTTAGCATGTTGGTAGCAGCTATCAAGTCTGACTTCGGTGATATATTGTCATGTAAAGTTGTCGCGTTCATGCGTATGTTGACTCAGTTGCTCGCGGGTTTAACTGTGTTTCGTGTCGGTGAAGAGGGTTGACATCACTGGCGTGTAGCCGAGCGTCTCCCCGTTATGTGCAGATGCCGCGTGGCTTCATAGCTTCATGTTTAGCATGTAGCATAATGCAATTCCAAATATAGTTTTTGTGACTTTTTGATACGAAAAATTTATTTTTGTTCTTCTTCAGCTGTACTTTTTCTTCTACCAATGTTTTTTCTTAAACCTGTATTTTATTTTTATTTTTATATTTTTTTTTACTCTGTAGCACTTTGAGATTGCTTTTAACAATGAAACGTGCTCTATAAGATGTATTATTATTATTATTATTATTATTGTTATATAGTCTAAGGATTGGAGGATTGAAGCTCTTTTATTTTATCCCACAAACGAGAATAGTTAAAGGTTAAAACATCTGCGCTGCTGGTCCCAGGTCGTCTGTAAAAAACAAATGAGCAGCAAAAGAGCAGGGAGCACAAAAGTTTTCTGTTTTTTTCCCCTGCCTCCGTTCACCACCGAGCTGCCCATATCAATAATATATAGATGCTCCACTTTCTACAATACAGGCCCCACATTTCAGGGGGAGAGGAGGAGGAAGAGGAGGGTGACAACTGAGGGCGAGGAAGAGGATGTAGGAACCAGAAAGACACGAGTTAAGGAGGAGAAAGATGAATCAGAGGAGGGAGGGAAGACATAGAGAAGTAGAGGAAAAGCAAGTAAAGGAAAAGGTAACAGGTGAGGAAACAAGAGAGGGGTTTATTGTAGAAGACGAACACAGGTGGACCTATCAGGGTGAAGGAGAAGGCACAGGATTAAAAAAAAAAGAAGCAAGAGAAGAGGTGAGGATGAGAAAAAAATGGAAAAAGACATACATTTACTTCTTTAGCTTGTATGGCTTAGTGGGTTACACCGCTGACTTGGGTACAGATGGTCCAGGTTTGATTCCAGGTCGTCCCAGTGTCCCTTTATGCCACCCGCCTCGTGATGTAATATTACAGTACTGCAGAATAGTTTTCATGTATACTTTACTTTACTGACGTAGATTTATATCCGGGTAATTTTTCCTTTTGCTGTAAAATATCAGCTAATATCTGTACTTTTAACTTGACTATACTTTTTTTTTTTTTTTTTTTTTTTACAATTCATCGGATTTTTTATGGAGCAGACTTTTAAAGTAATCAATAACAAGAGGGGAATCGGTCCAACTCAAAGCAGACAGGTAACAAATTAGTCTCGTGTAGCATCACTTAACTTGAGCTAACCTATTGTTCAATTGCATCACCAACAGGTCAACACAGATCAAGCTACAACTGGTGTAGTAGGCACAGTTCATGAGGAAGTAGTCCGTTGCATTAAAGGAATAGGTTTACAAAGCAACTACTTTTACGTTGAGTAGAACTCTGATACTTTTACTCAAGTACAAAAGTTAATGTGGTACTTTTTTTTGGTGCATTTTTGTCCATTTATTTGTACTTTTACTCGAGTAAAATGTTTGAGTTCTGCGTGTGAGTGGAATATCATAACGGCTGCAGTGCTTTCTTCTGGCCACTCGGTGTCAGTATTGGAGCACTGTAGCGGACCACTCGGTGGCGAACTCACCCGTGTGCTCCCCCTGGTGCCGAGAGGAGTCAAGGCCCCTGAAAACAAGGAGCCTGAGCCACAACCTGCTGCAAGCCTTCGCTCTCCAGGGAGCTGCACCTTGAACAAGCTCTTTCTGGCAGCAATTTTTTTAAAGATGAATCCACCGGAGCAGAGTGCGGGCCCGTCTCTTCTCCAAGTCCTGTACATGGAGTCGGTGCACATGCTGTTTTTTTTTTTTGAAAGCAATCGCCTTGTCTCACTCTGTTAAACACACCTGGGAGCCGCTCTGTGGCCTTTCCAGCTGCGACTTCAGTTCCAGCCGGTCCCTCCGAAGAGGAAGAAGTGTTTCATGGAGATGGATCCAGCCGCTGGTTCTCTCCTGCTGAGAGTTATAATCATCAATTTATGATGCCTGATACAATCCAGGAGTTATTTTGGGATCAAGTGTTGTGATTCACTTTGTTTTTTGGCCCCATTTCCCCTCAGCCTGTCTCCACCGCTTCTATACCCTCTTTCTTTTTTTTTATGATTTCATACGATTCCCTGAAAGCTTCTTTACAGAAAACAGACATGGCCGTGTTGCGTTCAGGTGTGAGCTATATGTGGAGCCAGAGAGCCCCGCCACATCTGTGGGTGCATAAAAAACATCTTTGTCTCATCTGGGTTTTTTTCAATCTCTGCTTCTACTTTTGCATTTAAAGGTGTAAAACAACAGAAAGGCCTCATGTCAAAATAACACAGCCCACAGGTCACAGGTCACAGTGTCACAGTGTCACCTGTCACCATTGGACACGACAGGCAACTGCAATGAAGTAACTTGAATCTCAGATTTTTTGACTGCTGTTGCCAAGGTGAAGAATAAAATGTCAATCTTATCTTTATACACTTTCCTGTAACAGTAATAGTTCTGTGTCACACTCTTCTCCGTAACTGATATTTAATGTATAGTGGGTGTTGCCCCAATTTTGTAATTTGGAAGATTTGATGGACAGGAGCAACAAGAGGCATTTCACATGTCAAAGAATCACTGATCGACAAGTGAGGTAGTGGACTTGTCCTTTATTTCAAGCCTAATGATCGGAATCTGTTTTTTAGGAAAATAAATCAGTGGCATGTTTTCAGCTGCAGTCGAGTGTGTCGTGTATACTGTCGGATTCCGTGGATTCAGGCGGCCTGGACCTGTTGAGCAGAACAAAGAGTTCATATAAGGGTCCGTGAAAAGTGTATTTATAAGCCATGTGATGACTGTTACTGAGATCTCCCCCCCTCTCCCTTATCTATCTCTCTCTCTCTCACACACACACACACACACACACACACACACACACACACACACACACACACACACACACACACACACATACACACACATACACAACAGACATAAACCACGTGTGTGTTGCAGCAGCAGAGACTCGAGCTGATCAATAAGTGGCACTGAGGGAGGTTGTTTGTCACTCACCCAGCGTCTGACATCTGCAGAGGAGAAGGTCTGAGTCTGTGATACCCTGTCTGTCTGACTGACTGTCTGACTGACTGACTGACTGACTGTCTGTCTGTCTGACTGACTGTCTGACTCACTGTGTGACTGTCTGTCTGACTGACTGAGTGTCTGTCTGACTGACTGACTGACTGACTGTCTGTCTGTCTGTCTGTCTGTCTGTCTGTCTGTCTGTCTGTCTGACTCACTGTCTGACTGACTGACTGACTGTCTGTCTGTCTGACTCACTGTCTGACTGTCTGACTGACTGACTGACTGACTGACTGACTGTCTGACTCACTGTCTGACTGACTGACTGACTGTCTGTCTGTCTGACTCACTGTCTGACTGTCTGACTGACTGACTGACTGTCTGTCTGTCTGACTCACTGTCTGTCTGACTGACTGACTGACTGACTGACTGACTGACTGACTGTCTGTCTGACTGACTGACTGTCTGACTCACTGTGTGACTGTCTGTCTGACTGACTGAGTGTCTGTCTGACTGACACACTGACTGACTGACTGACTGACTGACTGTCTGTCTGTCTGTCTGACTCACTGACTGACTGTCTGTCTGTCTGTCTGTCTGACTCACTGACTGACTGTCTGTCTGTTTGTCTGTCTGTCTCACTGACTGTCTGACTGTCTGTCTGTCTGTCTGTCTGACTGACTGTCTGTCTGACTCACTGACTGACTGTCTGTCTGTTTGTCTGTCTGTCTCACTGACTGTCTGTCTGTCTGTCTGTCTGTCTGTCTGACTGACTGACTGACTGACTGACTGTCTGACTGTCTGTCTGTCTGTCTGTCTGTCTGTCTGACTTTCTGGTTGGGCTGCAGGTTTGAACTAGGGCTGCAACTAGCGATTATTTTCATAATCACTGTAATCTGTTGATTATTTTCTCGATTAATCGACTAGTTGTTTGGTCGATAAAATGGTGAAAAATGTTGATCGTGTTTCCCAAAACTCCACGATGATGTTTTTGTTTTGTCTCCGCACCAAAGATATTCAGTTTACTGTCACAGAGGAGCAAAGAAACCAGGAAATATTCACATTTAAAAAGCTGAAATCAGAGAATTAAGACTTTCTTTTTCATAAAAACTACTTGAACTACTTGATACACTGTTGCAGCTCTAGTTTGAACCCAGAACCTTCAAGCTGCGAGGAGACGCTGATCACCGTTGCACCACCGTGACGCCCTGTTAAGTAATCCGCCAATTAAAAAATAATAATAATTAAAGCTGCAGTCAGAAGTTTTAAAATCTGAATTTAAAGACCGCAGAGATCAGCGAGCGGCTTAAAGCTCACTCGTGGAGCACGGCTCAATTTATTTTTTATCTTTTTATTGGAGTTATGCATCTTATGCTATTTCCCCTTACATGAGCATTTTCCTGTGCGAATCTACATGGGAATCAATAATGTGAACACGTGACGACTAAAGACGGAAAGACGAGTGCAGCTTTGCAAAAAAAAAAGCATAACGGTGGCGTTCAAAATAGGAGACAGGACCCATAACCTTCTCCGTATGAACATGCACATGCTGTTCACTGTCAGCTCGACAGTAAAAACACCAGCACGGCCTCACAACAGCGTCTGATGAAGTCGGGGTGGCAGGGCAGGGAAAAAATAGATGTTATATCCGTACACTGAGGAGAGAAAGTGGGTCAGAGTACAGGCACGTAGGAGCGTTAACATGCTGTGCAATCATGCTTACGTTGAGGGAAGCACAGGGGCGCATGGCACATGTTTGTGCATGTGGTGTGACGAGGGCGGCAGAAGAAAAAGGTTCAGCCGCCGTTGCGCACGCTCGCATCTGCAAAACACTTCCTGAGCTGTTGATTTGACAAATTCAGGAACAGAAACGGTCTGTAAGGAAAGTGAGAGGCCATGTTGTCGGGCCACAACACGATCAGAGATCGCACCGTGATTGGTTGTGCAGAAGATTCGCATTTCGTGTTTAGTCTGACAGTGGCAGGTATTAAAATATTGCGGAAAAGAAAAAGAAGGGAGGTACCTATGTTGACCGTATAAAGATTAAGTGAGGATTTGTATTTGAAGCCAATACAATCTTCATTTTGATAGGCAACGACAACAAAACCCTAAATCCAACCCGATTGAATTTAAGCATTAAAATGAGTATACGATCATAGAAAATGCATGGAATTTTACGTCGATTGTCCAACATCTTTGGAGTTCCAGGAGTTCCACTTGACATGCGTGTTGTCTGTAACACGTTACAGACAACACGCATGTAAAGTGGGGGGACGGACGAACAGGACAACGAGAAGCCAGAGTTACCGGCAGCACAAACGGGCAACAAACTGTTAATCCAAGTGATATGTTTAACATTCAGGTATTTTTTCCTCTGAAAATCTTTGAGGGCTGAAAACTATGAGTTCGGTATTTGCGACAGTGTGGACCACGGCTGAGTCTGTAACCGTTACATCAGCGCTGCAAGACTTTCGATAAGCTGCTCAGAGATGTAGATTTCTGAGAAGCGTCTCATCACCTGGGACGGTCAGAACTGGACTAAACTTGCCTCAGGCTCCAGATAAGTTACGTTTCCTGGCAGAGGAAAGAGACTGGAAATGAAAATGATCTTTATGATGACACAGGACCTGTTTCCTGGTTGTGAGCTTCTGCAGAGAAGCAACAATGTCTTCTTACACCAGCTAAAAACAAAAGATGCAACTTGTCAGTGGGAAGGATCTGAAGTTGTTCAAAGCTCTGACTGAGTAATGTAATGGATTACTTTTGCTGGTGAGTAATATAATAATTAAAGGTCCCCTCCAGTCACGTTTTAAATTGAAGACAAATTATCTGCTATGCCTAATAATTTGTTTAACATTGTTTACCCCCAAAAAAGTGTTAAAAAACCCTTGGGGAAACCATCCACTCTCTCTGTCCCTCATTGAGGAATTCTGAGACTATGAATATTCATGATATGAAAATAACACAGACTAACCCCGCCCACCACAGCTGCTCACGCTACGTTGACCGGTGCGCAACAAGATGGCGAGCGGCAACATCGGGCGAGATTCAGCCACAAAACTGCTAATGCTAATGCTAACTGTCTGCTGTCATCCCTGCTGACCTCTCGTGGATGCTAATGCTAATGCTAATTGTCTGCTGGGACACCTGCCATCCTCTCGTGCATGCTAATGCTAATGCTAACTGTCTGCTGACACCAGCCGTCCTCTTGTGGATGCTTATGCTAACGCTAACTGTCTGCTGACACCTGCCGTGCTCTCGTGGATGCTAAACTTAACGCTAACTGTCTTCTGACACACCTGCCGTCCTCTCGTGGATGCTAATACTAATGCTAACTGTCTGCTGACACACCTGCCCTCCTCTCATGATTCGCTGCCTCTGCTGCACTGGAAGCTTACGGTTTCTTTGCCTCACATTTGCATATTCGACAGCGATTGTTTGTTTTCTGTATTTGTGACATACCAAATCTAGCTTTGCCCCAGGATTCGTTTGAATTTCAAATTGCAGAGAAGTGACACAGAAATCTCCTCCTCCAGGAGAGGAATGTGAAAACACCTCTATAGTGACAACATGTGCTCAGATTCTAGAAGAAAACACTTTTTTGAGTGGAGGGGGACTTTAACTAACTTGCCCAACATGATCACAACTGCAGTTCGGGCTAAATTCAAGTGCGAAAAAAGAACTCCTGACTCTCCGCTGCTGCTCGCAAGACCAAGAAAATGATCGGTCCCTGATTCTTGCACGACCTCCCTGCGAGCTTGACGAGATGAAAGTTTGACCACAGACAATCAAGTAAACACACGAGCCTCGTTAAAGTGACGGTGTGTTAACTACGCACAATTATGTCTGTCAGAAAAGGGCCTCACCTCTCTTTAGGATCCCACCTTGACACGCTCCGCCTGAGGCTGTCAGGCAGTATCGACTGTTACGATATCACATTAACGCTGAATTCAAACAAGAAAAACTTAACAGCTACAGGTACTTTTTCTAAGGCCGTATGCTTCTTCCACACGAAACCTTGGGCACAATTATTTAGAACGAATAAAAGAGGAAAAAGGCGGCGCGTGAGCAGGAGGAGGGATGGAGTATAATGTTTCTGTACAGTCGGGGGATCTGCTGTTTTATTGAGAGGAAAAATACCATAAGCCACAGAGACAGAGGGCGTGATGGGGGAGAAAAGAGTGAGTTTGTGTGATAAAGAGGTGTCGAAAATCTAATATCAGAAAGATTTATTTATTTTGCAACTGGGAGAGGGAGAGAAGAAATTGTTTGGGGAGTTTTAAGCATCGAGGTACCGCGCTGAGAGATTTCAAGGCCAGAGAATTTTTTCCAGGAGACAAAAGCACGAAATAAGAAGGAAAAAAAAGAGAAGCTCTTTTTATGTATTTTTTTCATTATCAATGCTCAAAAACAAATTATTTTTTTCAACAGAGTAAGAGGGGGCGGGGGGGGCAGAGAGGAGGGTAGTTGATTTTTCTCTTTTCTCCTTATTTTTCAACAGATGTAAAAATGATTGAAATCCCAGCAGGCCTCATTACCGGCGGGCCTCCAGAGAGCCGGCGAAGGGGCTTAAGGTCTTCAAGTAACGATTGAAACATGATTTGTATTAAAGCCAACGATCTTCCTCGCCAGAGCATCAAATTAGCGAGCAGCTCTGGTGAAGAAAGGAAGAGACATCACCAAAGTGTAATTGTCTCTGACGCCCGGAGCCGCGGATCACGTTACGAGCGGAGACACGAGTAAAAGCGCTCGAGGAAGGTTTTAACTCCTCGACAGCGCCGTTGTAGTTTTTTTTACGTCTGACACCGCTGTAATATTCAATTAAAGTCCTCTGCCAAGGACAAAACTTCAGACCGTCCAGTGTAAAGACACAGGCCCCACTGCTAATCTCCGGCTCCAGAGCAGAACCATCATATTTCAGTGATAATGATTTCAAAAAAAAATTATTTTATTTTTATTTCCTGCATCTGTCAAAGTTGAAGACGTCCATGAAAGCCGATGAAAGAGGGTTTATCGTCTGTGGATCGGCAGAGCGAACGTGCCGGAAGTCTTTTGATGCCCGGGATCGCGGTCCCCAGAGGCGAGCGAACGCATCACTGCGCCGTCTGGCGTTTGAATAATCAAGGCTTTATGTTTCCTGTTTGTTAATGGTGAGGGTTTAACCTTACAAATCCCAGCCCTTGGCTTCACAGAACATTATTTCCCAGAGCCTCTCGTCCGTGAGCCACGGCCCCCTTCTAAAACTGAGAGACACGGATGATGGG
This sequence comes from Scophthalmus maximus, assembly GCF_022379125.1. Classification (NCBI taxonomy): domain Eukaryota; kingdom Metazoa; phylum Chordata; class Actinopteri; order Pleuronectiformes; family Scophthalmidae; genus Scophthalmus; species Scophthalmus maximus. The sequence continues at coordinate 24,867,374 of NC_061516.1, forward strand.
CTCTGGAAAACACTCCGCCGCTACTTCAGGGTCATCGCTCATGTCAAAACAGACGATCAATGACGGAATCATAACTAGAGGACTAGAGGAGGGTAGTTGATTTTACTGTTTAGGAGCTCACAACCCTTGGATAGCACCACTCCCCTCACTGTAATTAAAGCTTGTGTTAACTTACAAAGCCTTGGTTGGAAACAATCATTAAGAACCATCCATGTATCCATTATCTATACGGCTTTATCCTTTAAGGGTTGCGGGGGGACTTTGGGGTTCACTCACTCATACCATCAATTTAGAGTCTCCAATCAACCTAACCCCAATCTGCATGTCTTTGGACTGCGGGAGGAACCCGGAGAGAACCCACGCAGACACGGGGGAGAACATGCAACTCCACCCAGAAAGGCCCTGGTTGGTTTGAACCAAGATTCGAACCAAGAACCTTCTTGCTGTGAGGTGACAGCGCTCAGTAAAAAAAACATTAAAAGTATGTAGTAAGCAGTAAAATTTGTAGGGTTGAGAAGTACCCAATCTCTGTAGTTTTCAAACTACACCGCCAGGTAACTGGTAAACTATTTGACCAACTACTGTACTCACTGGGTTAATCTAACACTGCAAGACCTGTTGAATATCCTATCCAAATGTTGGCTCATATCGATTCTAATGTTGGGTTCATTCTACCGTGTAAATAGGGTTATTGTAGTTTTCATGTTTTGTTTTCAGTAAGTACAGTAAAATGAATATATCAAATAAATCATATTGAAAATCATCATTCGCAGACGTTACAGCTGTTGGGGGGGGGGGTCATTGGGTGTTTAGCGTCTTGCCCAAGGACACTTGGATGTGTTACAAAATACATGCAGGATTTAACAATGCAAATCACACAATGCAACAAACCACGCGCACTTTTTAACAATGTTGGAAACTATTTTTATTTTTTCAAAAAGCCTTCAAATTCTGCTTTTTTTCTCTTCTAGCCGCTGAAAAGAGCACAGAGTCGACGCAGCGGCCGGGTGAATTTGATTCACACAGGAGTCTTCTCCTGTGTCCGTCAGAGAAATGTTACGGGCAATATCTTGTCTGCACCATTACATGTAAACAGTGGTGTAGATACAAGGCTGAATGTTGTTTTGTTCAATGTGTGTGTTGATGATGAAACAGCCGAATGGTCTGGCTGTCTTGTTGGAAACTCTGTTTTTTTTTCTTTCATTATTGGCTGCGTTGTATGTTTAGGTTCGTTCTTCCAGTTCCCCTGAGGGTAAAAGGATGAAATGAAAAAGAGGGTGGGGGAGGAAGATGAGGATGAAGAGGGGGCCTTAATTGATTTAATAACCTTGAGGTCGAGGCTATTGAGCGGAGACAACGGTAGTCAAACCCTCGCCGAGGCCCCGCTGAGAGCGAACCTGTGTGTGTGTTTACGCTCCTCACATCCTCGGGCCTCTTTTCTATCACATGAAATCATCCTCTGTTTGAATCCCCCCACCCCCACCCCCACCCCCGTCCCTCCCTCCTTCTGTCTCCTTTTCAATCATCATCAACCAAACCTTCAGCTCTGATATCCCTCATCTCAAAGTCTGCCGCATCTCGGTCGTCGGCAGGAAACCTAACGGGTTGTTAAATTGCCATCAAATGTGAAAATGACTTGGAAATTAGAGGAAGTAGCGAGGTGTTTAGTTTCTGTAGTGTCGGAAAACCACAAAGTAATTTGCATTGTTGTTTCCTTTTTTTGTCTTCTGCTGCTTATCGCACATTTGAATACTTTTCTTTCTTTCCTCCCCCTGTGACTTTTCTTGTCTTTCACCACCCTGCTTGTGCCTCTTCTTCTTTTCTCTCTTTGTCTCTGTAGTTCTGTCTTTTACTCTCCCTTTCCTGAGTTTGACGCTGAGGCCGGCCAATGAGTCCAGAGAGGATAGAAGAGAGGAAAAGGAAGAAAGAAACTGACTATACTCTCATGTCACTCACTCGTCTCCTCCTCACGTCTCCCTTCTCTCCCTGTTTGTCTGTGTGAATGAAAAGCTTTGAAGGGGAGAAAAGGCGTCGGTATCGATTGGCCCTCTGAAACATGCAGCCCGGGCAGCGAGACCCCCGCCCGCATTGTGAACGCACCTCCCACCTCTATCGCACCGGCAGATCGATATCTCCCAGCTCAGAGTTGGCCAGGAGTGAATCTGGTAGTGGAGCGCTTGAGGAGGAAGACAAGGAAAGAGGAGGAGGAGGGGAGGGTGAGGAAGGTTTCCACCAGCTCTGCTGAGGAAGGAATAGTGATGAGTGGAATGACTGAGAGTGTCTGACAGGCTGATATATATATATATATATAAAAAAATCCGACATGATTAAAAAAACAGCTGGAAAGTTTTGGACTCTTGGGGGAAACGGTTGGATCATTGAAATCACTTGTCAAGAATATAGATTTTTCATTCAATTAATTAAAGGAGACGTATTCTGCTCATATTCAGGTTTATAGTTTTAATTTGGGTCTTTACTTGATAGTTGGGTAGTTTCCTCGGACCGTCACATTCCTGCAGCTCCTCGTTCCAGCCTCTTTCTGAAACACTTACATGAAGGTGAAAAAAAACGGTCTAACACGCTAGAGGAAAGGGGAACATTAAATTGTCTCCTTTAAATAATGAAAATCAATGAATATCAAATAAAATGAATAGCGGTTCATCATCCATAAAAACACACAGACGATAGAAAGTTTTCAGTTGTTAAACGGAGAATGAGGCAGCAGCTTTCAGACATTTATAAAACACCGTGTTGACGACCAGACCCCATAAATGGAATAGCTCTGTTTTCCCAGTCCCAGACTAAAGATAAAGCCGGAACAGCATTTTCAAATGAATACGCTATGAAGAGGTAGAAGAAGACAAAAGAGAGGGAACTGTTGGCTTAGATTGCTCGGAACAATAGGAGGGGGAAAAAAAAGTGTCTGCACATTTTTCCAGACAGGAAAACTTTTTCAAGCTGACAAATACTGATTGGACTGTTGTCGACCAAAAGAAAAGACGGGACTTTTATGTTTCGTGTCGATCTGGAAGAATATGATCTTATAATCAAGGCTGCTGAAGCATAACCAAATATTCAATAAAGTAAAGCAGCCATGAAATGTTTTGTTGTGGGCCTTGTTGCCCTTATAATCAGTTTAATAAACTTTTTTTCATAATTTAAAGGCAGTCCGTCGGGTTTCCTTCATACCTAGTGCTTCTCACCCAAAATACATTCTGTGTAACATTAAGGGCCCGTTACAAATGCGTTGAATGTGACTATTGTCCCATATTTAGTTGGAAAACAAATACGTTATCTGGGAACATTTTACTGATGGGTTCAGTATCCGCATATTTCTGATTAGCTTAAAAGGAAACATTATCCAGTCATAATTATGTTCCCTTCAAAAGGCATTTGTTGTTAATTGAATATAAATGTAATTTCTATAAGCGTTGTTGGAAACCTGTATTTGCATCCATATTTACTTACATCACATCCATTTTGCGAACTTTCTTGGTGTGTTGCTGCCACCGACTGTCAGTGATTGTGTATTACACCGCGCGGGTGCTCGTTTTCATGCAGCTACATCATCGAGAATGAGCGTAGAACACACACAGAACTTGTTTGTGAAATGTAAACGTTGCTCTATTGTGATGCCAGTGTTCAAAAAAAACAACACCAGGTATAACATTAAGAAATATTTGATAAGAAATACGTTCTCATACCCACGCGTTTAGAAGTTGGCGTGTGTCTTTAGAAGCCTCAGAAGCTGCACAAAGAACCACAAACTGCGTTAAAAATGAATAAACGTGGTGGTGTTGCGTGGACAAGGGTGACCTAACACAAAAGCAAAACTTTCCAAGTAGGTTCAAATCGATAGAAAAGGAGAACTGACGGGAAAGAAAGCTTGAATTTCAAATGTTGACTCATGCCACTTTGCTCATATTTACAGTGAACTACACTCGATGTCCTGTAATTGTTTTGGGTGTATTTATTACATAGACATCTAGAATAATAGTTAACATATAATATATATATATATATAAAACTTTGTGCATGGACTGCAAACACGGCGCAGTCAGTGTTTCAAAGAAAACTCCTTTCATCGTTGCTCTTGCGAGAGGAAAAAAAAAAAGCCTCATTATCATTTAACAAGTGCAACATCTTGGAATCAACGTGTTACATGTGAATGTGAGTCGGCGAGAGAGAGAGAGAGAGAGAGACGGCAGCCGTGCGCCGAGGCAGAAAAAGCCGAGTGAGTCTGACCCCGCAGGTCGGTGGATTATGACTTTATCCAGTGCTAATGAGAGCGGCTCAGCCCTGGATCTCCTCTCCAAATCAATAAAGAGAGCTAATAAGTGTCGGACCGTTACCGGCTTACCCAGAGATCACAGCAGGCGGAGGGGGCGGGGGGGTTGCTTTCAGGACAAGAGGCCCAAGCTGGTGAACATTAGCTGGGATAAGAGAGAGGGGGACCCCCTGTGAGGGGCGAATCAAATATTTGGTAGTGAGAGGGTTTTGCTTTTAACGCCTAATGGCACACCAAAAATGTATTAAATGCAGAATGTATATACATTAATTTATATTTAAACATGCAATACTTGTGTATCATGACAATGAACACGTCATATCCATTATACATGCTAAGCGCTTTGTTGTTTAAAGTGACTTACTGAGGTTTTGCAGTTAATTCATTCGGCTCATTGTTAATCTTTATTTTTCTTTTCCGTGACAATTTTCTTTTTTCTCTAAGTCAGATTTCTTTTTAAAAGACGATTGGTTTGGATAGATATATTTTGTGTCTATGCAACCCCCGACCATTTATTGAAACAAACGATAACGGAGGGTGTATAACGTGTACAGTACAGATCATGGTGACAGTTAAAACAGAGCGAGAGGGTTGGAAGAAAAAAAACAAACAATTTTTCTAAGCAAACATTTCCTACGTCTTTGTTGTCCATTGCAGATAGATGTCAGTAGCCCCCCCACCCCCCCCCCCCCCCCCCCCCCCCCCCCCCCCCGGCAAAAAAAGAAGAAAAAAAAAGGCTCCCGCCCCAGGGGAGGTGGGAGTGAGGGTTTGTGTGTGTTGATGGTGCCTTGATCAAGCCCTAATCCCAGGGAGTAACACCCCCCATCCGTCCAACACACACAGACACCCCACTTTCGGCCTGATCTATGCAAACACCATCTCTGCATGGTAAACAGCCTCCTCCCCTTCTCATGACAGAGAGAAATGAGACGGCAGGGAGCGATGACACACACACACACACACACACACACACACAGAGTGGGTAATATGGACGAGAGCAAATGAGGGAACGGAGCAGAGCAAGAGGAAAAATGTCATCAGTTATCTGATCCTCTTTAATCCGTTAATAACGATGCTCATCTGGTCCAAGATGTCATTATTCAAAGTAGCTTAAACGGCTGGAATTGGGTATAAAAATGTTATTAAGATTTCCCATTATCTGTATGTATAGACACATTCTTGGTCATGTTCATATGTTCAACATTCCATTATTACTGACATGCTTTGCTTCATGGAAGATGATGTAAGTGCACAGGTCAGGGTCACTGGACATGTATAGCCTTTTCTTGCAGAGCCGACTACTTTCTGCACTCGATGTCTACGTAAGGAAGGAAAAAACAGTTATGGCGCCTCATGAGTTATTTGCGTTACCCCATGGAGTGCTATATAAATTGAAGCATTTCCTTGTCTGTGTCGATTTCTATTCGAGGAAGTGCCTCGACTGAGAATCACCGTCTCTCGCGTCCCAATTCAACCTTCCTCTCGGAGAAGAACCCTCTTCCTCATCATGAAGAATTAACCCTGACCATGAAAAACATGGCTGATCAGACCTTTATGTTATTATAATGTTCCCTCTCCTTAGAGAACCGCCAGGAAGCACGCGTTTTGTCATGTTAACGACGTTTCACCATTGTCAGACTGTATACTCTATCTAATCCAATTAATAATGAAGAGATGAGAATAGTTATTGGGAGACAATGGTCATTGATGTAATCAAGGCACAGTGATGACCAGTTGATGTCTTAGATGCAGAATATAGTGCTGACATCTGTGTATAAAGCCATCGCAAACTATTTGTGTGGTGTATCTGTGTTTGGATGCCCTTATTTTAAGAGACAGATGAAGACAGCGATCTGATTCCACTGCTGAAAGGGGCTTGAGATGGAGAGGTGGAGGGAGAAATGATTGAGACAGAAATGGAGAACAAGGACTCAGAGCGACAGAGGAGGAGAGAGGACAAGGATAGAGAGGCAGAATAAGTGACGAGAAAGGAATACGGATGAAGTGACCGGGGGAGAGTTTAAGAGGACGAAAGAGGAAAAGTAAATAAGAAAAAACGGAGAATAAGTGGGGAGCAAAGGAGTGCAAGAAGTAGAGAGGGATATAAACCGTGGGATGGAAACGGAGAAAATGGGGAGAAAGAGAGGGGGCCAGCGAGCCAGCCAGGCGCAGGGTTAAAATTCTTTCAGATCAGGTACACATAATAGGCCTCGTTAATATTCATAGTTTCCTCAGGTACAGCGAAGGTTAAATTTTTACTTACTTTTCAACTCTCATTACTAATACATGACGGCAATAAGAATATTCAAAGCGGACGGGTGACCGGAGGTTGATGAGAGCCGTACCTTTCCCTCTGACATTTAAACACATTACCATTTCTGGGTTCCCTTCCTCTCAATCGCGCCCGCCAGAATAAATTGCCAGCTAATCACGACTCGCCCTGCGCGCCCGGCCTGAATGATGATATCCCCCCATCCTCCATTAGGACCCAACTCTCATTTTGTGGGATAATAAGAACAAGTCGGAGTGTGCAAGTGATCTATCTATCTATCTGTTTATCTATCTATCTGTTTATCTGTCTATCTGTTTAGTGAGCTATGTAGCTATATATCTGTTTAGCGTGCTAGTTGGCTTATTGGCAAGCAGTTATTCAGATAAAAATATCTAGCTAGCTTGCTAATGAGCTATGTTGTTATCTATGTGTTTAGCATGCTGGTTGGCTAATTAGCAATCAGTTATTCAGATAAAATATCTAACTAGCTAGCTAATGAGCTATGTAGTTATCTATCTATTTAGCTTGCTAGTTGGCTAATTAGCAAGCAGTTATTCAGATCAAAATATCTAGCTAGCTAGCTAGCTAGCTAATGAGCTATGTAGTAAGCTATCTGTTTAGCGTGCTAGTTGGCTAATTAGCAAGCAGTTATTCAGATAAAAATATCTAGCTAGCTAACGAGCTATGTAGTTATCTATCTGTTAAAGAGCTATTTACTTAGAGTTGGCTAATTAGCTAGCAGTTATTCAGATAAAAATCCATCTATCTATCAATTTAGCGAAGTAGCTATGCAGTTGGCGATCTGTTTACAGGTTAACTAGTTAGCTAGCTACTATTCAGAGACAGTAAGATCAAAATCACAGAATTAGTTTAAATGAAAACCCTTTCTTGCAGAGTCTTTTGGTTAATTTCTTTTTTAATATTCCGGATTAGCTACTTCACAAATTCTGTGTTGACTAGCTAAAGCATTCAATAACTTTGGCTAACAAAGTTATAATCCTTTAATTCTGTTGATCTCTGCCTAGCTTGTTATTTTTTTCAACTGAGAGATAAAACAGAAGATTTTTATTGCTACAGCGTCATATCATTACTCGATTTACTGTAGACGTGGTGTAGCGCAGTTGACTTTTAGCATTCGTTTTACACAAACCAGGATCTTTATGACACAGTTACTGTAGAATCAGTCAAAAATAAGAACAACTTCAGGAAAAACAAAGCAGAAAAAAAGGGTTTCCCTCCAAAGAACAAACGATTTTTGATATTCTCAAATTGTAAATGCAATTCCTAACGCCAGGGAAAAAAAGGCTCTTGATGAAAATGGTCCCACTTTAAAAAAAAACTAAAAAAACAAGAGTTATTGATGTTAAAATACTGCACATATACAGTAAAGGGAACTTAGGAAAATATGAGCTTCAAAAAGCTCAATAAATGACCAAAAGTATTCACTGGGTATTCAGTATTAGGTCCGAGTGAATCCGTCAGGGTGTGTTTGCGTATGTTTGACTGCGGGAGAGACAGTTCCCTTCCCAGGTGGTGAGGTGACACGCCGAGGCTTTAGGTGAACAAACGGGGACAAAGCTCTTTCCATCAGGGCCGATCAGCATCAGAGCCTCCCCGACATGACATGGAAGTGTCTGTCGCCCCGAGGCAGTCGGCATGGCGACAGGAGGGATGACAGGAGAGGGGATAAGACGAGAGGAGAGGGCGCAGGTGACTGGCAGCGGGGAAACCACACACCTGCACAGACCGCCAGGCAGACATGTTTCTTTTTTTATTATTGCTATGTGCTTTTGAAACTCATTGTGTATTCCCAAAATCTGATCTTTTTTTCATACAATCACATTTGAACCTATTTGTTTCGTGAGTAAGTAGAAATCTAAAAAACATACACTGATTTAAACACACACAGCAGAAAAAAATACCCTAAAGGCGTTAAGGCCTGAAAATAACTGGGTTCTGATTCATTGTAGGCTTTCCAAGGCCATCGAGCCAATGTACAGTTTTGTATGATGCAACACGCAAACACTCTCTATCATCTTTGAGTTCAACAAAGGTGCAGACCTCACAGCAGAAAAGGCTGAGAGACGTGTGAGCTCTTCAGGCTCTCAAAGATCAGAAACCCTTAAGTTTTTTCTTTTGCATAGCCCATGTTCACTCTCTGTTTTTTTTCTTTAATTTTTTCATGCAAGACCAAGGCTCTAACAATTTACTTTGACCTGATGGAAGTGAAACAGTGATGATGTCACCTTGTCCTTCTGGACCAGGTGGCAACGCACCGTGACGTCACCCGTTGGTTTGTGAGCTGCCGTTTTGAAGCCTCGAGTTTCGCATTTTGACGAGCGCCATCTTTGGGTTTTTTTGCAACTAGATGTAGAATTGGGGGCGTGGTCTGACTGAGAGCTCGTCCCCTGCGCGCCCACCTACACATGCAACCGTGCACCGATTGGACAGGACCAGCTGTCAATCAAGCTGTATCCACGCTCCAATGTATACGGTGCTTTATTGTATGTTTCTCCGAAGTTCCTGAAGCCAGGATACGATGTTTACATTTGCTGAAGCATGACCAGGATACTGGAAAAACTGAACGTAACAGGGATGTGCTGGTACATGCACCGTTTCCGATTTGATTGGCATAATTAGAAGTCGATGACATGCGGAGGCAAAACCTGGAATGTAGAAAAAACTTCTTTAGGCTCACGATGAGGGGAGCAATCTTTGAGTCCAGCGTCCGTGGTCAGCCATTCCAGCACCTTGTTCCCGGGGATTCTGGCGACTGTTTGTTGACTATTTCTTGTGTCTGTATGTTACTGGTGTGTTTGGTGTTTGAAACATGCATCAACACGTGCCGTGATGTGTCTTTGACTTTTGTTTTACCTATAATACTAGACTGACGGCTGAGTTTGAAAGTGAAGAGCAGAAGCCTCCCAGTAGAAAGCACTTTCATGAAATGAAAAGAAGTCTCTTGGATTAGTAAATGAGGCCGCAGCCTCCCATGTCCAAACTTTCCATCCATCCGTCCGTGTCCGCCTCCTCCTCCTGTTTTCTCCGCCTCTCGCCCGAATCCCCCGCGCGCCTGTTTGTCACTTAAAGCGGAGCTCACAGACTGACAGGCCGATATCTGAGTCTCTAAAACGAAACTACCAGCAAATTAATTTTTCATCCTTTCTTATCAGTGACTGATGGGCCGCCGGGTCCCTCCCTAAAACTCTCCGTGTGTCCCCGCGGGCAACTCCTGCAGCCCGGGAACCCAAGGTTTTCATCCTAAACGCTGGTAAATGGCCTCGCCGCACAAATAATGCATAAACAGCTGTTTTGCCCAAGTAAGTTATCCTCTTAAAAGATTCAGAACCCTCTCTCTCTCTCTCTCTGCCGTCCCACAGTCTCCTGCTTCCTCTCTCTGCCTATCTCCCTCACTCAGCTAATTCATCAATTTCTTATGATAGCAACAGTTCTGCTTGGCGCGGGTGTCTAAGTACCAATTAGGGGGGGGGGCGGGTTCCCCTCGGCCCGTTCTGCCACACCTCTCCTCCTCCTCTTACAACACTTCCCTTCCTCTCTTGTCTCTCCCTCCTCCTCCTCCTCTGTACTTTTCCTCGCCTCTTTTCCTTCTTCCTGTTAATTCCCCAGCGGCGACCCGTCCGTCCCCTTCTCCATCCACTCCGCGAGTTCGTCCTTCACGTCCATCAAATCTTTTCCCCCTTCGCCTCAGAAGTCCAAATTGAAAAAGACTTTCTCCAGTCTTTATTAACTTTTCAGTACTCCTTAATTATTTATCCCAGATAATCACGGATCAAAAAAGGCGGAAAACATACATCAATCAGGATAAATTTCCAGTGGGCGGCCATCAAACTCATTGGCTTTTTAAAAAAGTTTGGAATATTCTTTTTGAAGCGTGATGCATTTACCACCTCACTTGTAGTATACAGGTGATTTGGGAAGCTGGTCAGCTGGAACTGAAGTCAGACTGGAACGTGTGGTTGTCGTCGGGTTTACGCGGATGTAGCAGATGTCTTCCATCTGAGCTTTTCTTCTCAGAAGGAAAAGTGTGTCTCTGTGTATATGAGTGAAAAGTGAAGGAGTTTGTTTTGGGGGAGGATGAAGATTATTTATTTTTTCCTCCCCCCTCTCGACAGTAGTTCTGGCATTATAATTAGGTAGGAGAGGAGGGGCTGGGCTGGGCCACCATCTTGGTTTCTGAAGTCCTGCCACTTGGCCCCCGGAGTCGTCTTCATGCTCCGGCTCCTCCAGAGGAAGCGGAGACTGTTGTGTCTCGTGTGTCTCTCGAGCCTTTTCAGATGTGACTGCCAAACGTCACACAGATGGCACTTGTGCCAACCAGTACACACACACACACACACACACACACATACACACACACACACACACACAGACATATAACAAGACGTGTGTGTGTGTGTGTGTGTGTGTGTGTGTGTGTGTGTGTGTGTGTTTGTGTGAGACAGAGAGGTTAACAAGCCTCTTCGTAAAGAACTGTAGTAAACTGCAGAACTGTGTTCTATTATAGCTGTGAGAAAAACATAACAAATAATCAAAATTCCAGCTCCAGATCAATAGTATTTTGCAGGAACTGTGAATATTTCTCTTTGTAGTACAAATGCATCATGAGCCCAAGACCATCCTGGGTCTCAAGCAACTCGAGTCATGAGTCTAAGGGCCCAACATCAGCTGCAAAGGAGGGTTTATGAACAATATAAATTTCATCACAGTTAAGAACACACTTTAATTTAGTTGTTAGCAAATAGAATGGCATTTTAAGTGTTAATGTAGAGTATCTGTCAATAATTATTACTTAAATTACTAGTATAACTGTGTTTCACTGTATTCATACCCACGTTCATATTCTTTATGTCCACCAGTATTCACTTACGAGAAACAACAACAGGAGTTAATGTTGCTGATGAATTGTATTAATCATAATTATTACATATTACTTTATTCAAATTAGAGATGCAACAGTTAATCAATTAGTAATCCACTACTAAATTACTATTTTGATAATCGATAAATCAGTTCAAGTATGTGAACTTATGATTTCTGCTTCTTAAATATTAATATTTTCTGGTTTCCTTGCTCCTCTGTGACAGTAAACTGAATATATTTGGTGTGTGGAGAAAATAAAACATCATATCGTTTGGGAAACACGATCGACCTTTTTCAGATTTTTGAAAATTATCTTTGCAAATTAAACAACAATGAAAATAATCATTAGTTGCAGCCTTAGTTTAAATTGACAAATGCTGAATAGGTTCAAATCAAGAGGGTCTCAATGGATGTAAATTTTACTTTACATTTTACTCCATGATAGATTAGATAGATTATTAGAACACAGTGTACTGTTGTACTATAAACACATTTTCTGTTTTCTGTTTTCTTCAGTGTAATCCAGAAAAACAACTTTAAACTTGTGTGTCCTCCTGCGACCTCGCAGACTCGGTTTCTTCTTCAATATTTCATGTCATCAGTGTAACCCTACACTTTGAGTTTAGAAAAAGTAACACAACTCAATGTTTCCTCCAATAATGTTCCATCCTCCGCCCCCGCCTCCACGCTCAAGTCTGGCAAGACCAACAATTTCTTCCTCTTTTTTATAATTATGCCAAATATATATATTTTTTAACAAATGCTATGATCCAAGTTTGTCACTGTGCAGTTTCATGTGTTTGTTTTTTTTCTTCAAAAAAGGCCTGTTTTCCTTTTTCCGCCGTCTCTTCTAGGCGACGTTCTATTTTTCTCCAGCTGACACCGACTTAAGAGAGATCTCTTCTCCAATTGAGTCGCGCCTGTTTTCCTCCACGTGGAGCCTGTAAGTCAGAGCCCAGGGAAAAGCCATCCCACAGTATAAAAAACCATCTTTGAAACTGTCCCCAGATTCTGGGAGCCCCTTTCAAGTGCGCCATTCCAGATTCATTTACTTCCCGTTTCATGTGAGAAATTTGGTTTCATCATGGCAATTAGCAGTTTCTTGTCCCGGCCAATTATTCCATTAAATTAACGACTCTTGCGAGATAATAAGGGCTGTAATTGATTTTATCTGGGTAGCCCGGCTTCCCCTTTCTGCAGCTCTAGTGTGCCGTTACACCTCATTTAAAGGGCTTTTCTACCATCTTGCCCTCATTAGCAGTTCAGTGAGGAGTGTGTGTGTGTGTGTGTGTGTGCCTGACAAGTGCTTCATCTCATTACCCACACACACACACGGCAAATCAACATCCAAGCTGTGTAAAGTAATTTGTCAAACACTGCTTTTAATGGGAGACACGGAGGGATCTGTGTCACAATTGCCCGTTTGTTCCTTCCTTTGTTGTTTTCCTCCGTTTCCTTCTTCGTGCCCATGCTCCAACAGCACCAGTAACGTCGTACCACCACCACCACCACCACCACCACCACCACTCCACCCACTTCTTTATTTAAATAAGTTCCACGCTTGCAAAAGAAATGGGAGAACAGAAAGAAAATAAAGTGTCAAGGAGGGGGGAAGACGGGTAGTTGGGTGGCTGGGTGAAAAGGCGAGGAGGAGTTGGGTGGTGTTGGAGGTGGTGGAGGGGTTAAATGAATCATTCATTAGGTCCACAGAGAAAGGGGAGCGCAGGGAGAACGAGAGAGAGAGAGAGAGAGAGAGAGAGCGTGGAAGAGACACAGAGCAGCAGGAAGGAGAGGAGGAGGAGGAGGAGGTTGTTCAAAGGGGAAGGCAGTTGATTTTTCTGGCCCATCCACAGAAGCAGGAGGTCGGTCGCGAGGAGCCCAGGGGAACCCGGCCTGTCTCCAGCGGAGAGACGGGGGTTCGGTTTGGTATAGACCCCGGGCCCCCTCCTGCGTGCCCCCAGGCTGATAGGGTCGGCCTCCAGATCTCTCTAATGAAGCCCCTGGCCTCTTCACCGCAGGCTGGGCTGCAAGAGCTGCAAAAAATGTCAAGCAATGACTTTCTTCTTCTTCTTCTTCTTTTTTCAGCGCAAAATCACCAGCTGGCACTGTACTTTTTTGGGGGGGGGGGGGGTTAGGGGACTCACATATACACAGCAGTCCCTTAAATAGGCTTGTTTGTTCCATCAAACTCCATGAATTGATCTGCGTTAAAGAAAGCGATTAAAAAAAAAAATAATAATAATCTTGGATCCGCCTCCTTTTCGGATCCACTGCAAAATGTATTGGGTTCTTTCTTGGACCGTGTGTCGGCCTTCCCATGTTTTCGTGGAAATCCGGTAAGTGGTTTTTGCAAACAAAGAAACAAACTGACGGGGGTGAAAACATAACCCCCTTGGCAGGGGTGAAAAAGTGAACTGTCCCGTTATTTAGAATGAAAACACGTGTTGTCAGTGAACATTTTACTTTTACAGAAATGTTTTTAGTGATGGAAATTAGTTTAAATTAAAGGATTTTCTTGGTCGACAGGACGGTTGTCAGATTCTGTTAAATTGGTAAACTTTAAAAAGCTTTGACAGGTTCTTTGTGTTTACCTTCACAGGAAACATTAGACTTAGAGAGACATGGTTGTAGTTGCCGAGTCATATTTACTTATAGTGCGTAAAGCCTGACGCGTCCACTCGTGTTCATCAGAACTCAATCATGATCGAGGCGGCTGGTGGATCTTGGGTAAACGCCGACGAGCGTGAATGACTTGATGATGAAAAATCGCTCCTGCACTTTTTGCAGCGTTGGGAGCTTCGTCCTCACCTTCATCTCTTCATCCCTCCCTCCGTCGTCTCTCCAGCAACGTGTGTGTGTGCGTCTGTGTGTGAGAAAGACGCGTTGGCCTTTCTCACACACAGACGCACACACACACACACGCTCGCACACGTGCACACACACACACACACGCTGCCTTTGATTTTTGCATTCCTAGGCAACCAGCCACCATGCACGATCCTCGGATCACCCCGAACACCAGCCGCTCTGCGCTGATTGAATTTCCTAATTGCTGTCAGTGCTGTCGTCAGGCTCATGAACCCGGAGCAGCATGAGATCACAGAGTAGAGTCTGTTGATCGATTCGACTGTTATTTCATAAGGTCTGAGCTTGATTGACCAATTTTAGGAAAATTTTACGTTTTAAATCAACACATATCTTGACTTTTCGTACAGTTATAAAATTGGGCATTTTATATGTTGTACATACACATATTAATTTTCCTCTAACCAGATTCATCTGTGTTTGCCCTCTCTTATGGCATGTATTTTAATTTTTTAAGTTATTTCACTTTAGTTTTATTACTGTAAACTCAATTACAGTGCAACACAGAAGTGTAACATCTCCTGTACAGACTGAGAAAGATGGGTTTGTAGGTTGGACTCTTAGACCGTATGTAAAAATATAAGTAAGTCACCGGGTCTGGAAATGCAGAAGAGCCTCTTTGCAAAAGTCTATGTCTTTGAGAAAATGACTTGATTTTCAACGTCAGTAAACATTTTCCTGAGGAGTTTATGGTTCAGTCTCTAGATTCAAGTCTTCTTCAATAGAGGTCTCATTTAGAGTAAAATATATAATGATGAAGTACAGTATGCATTGGAGTGTGGATGCAGTGTGATTGACAGCTAGTACGGTCGAATCTCAATCAGACCCACCCCCGCTCCTACAGTACGTCTGGTTCGCAAAAAACCAAGATGGCGCTGGTCAAAATGCAGAACTCGAGGCTTCAAAACGGAGTCTGGATGTGCCAGTTCAAATATGAACAAATATGATAGAATTGTTGCTTCTATGGAAATGTTCTTATGTGCATGGGTACTTTGAAATGTAGGGATCACATTCAGTTCAGTTTCGACTTGGATAAAAAGCGGAATTCCACAAACACTTATTATTTTTC
Source organism: Scophthalmus maximus (assembly GCF_022379125.1). Classification (NCBI taxonomy): domain Eukaryota; kingdom Metazoa; phylum Chordata; class Actinopteri; order Pleuronectiformes; family Scophthalmidae; genus Scophthalmus; species Scophthalmus maximus. The sequence continues at coordinate 24,882,749 of NC_061516.1, forward strand.
TCTCGTTTCTCCTTCTGCAAATGATCAAATCACGAGCACATCAACTGATGCCAAATCCACATGAGAAGCCTTTTTCCGCACTGCAGCCGTGTGCTGCAGGCTGTTGTCTATTAATGGATCCTGGCATTGATAAAAGTCCATTGACTGACTTAATATGCTATTGCATCAACTTTGCTGTAGTCATTAACAAGGGAGGCGGGCAGAAGTCTTCAAAAATCTTCCCACCATCATCGCTTTCCTTTCCTCCCTTCGTTCTTTCGTATTTTTCCCCCGCTTATTGTAATTCCACAGATGTTCAGACGTCCCCGGGTCAGAGAATCCAAAGAAACCTTTTCCACGAAATTTCCTTGTAGGGTTTTTTTTTTACTTCTCCGCTCTCTTTCTCTCTTCCTTTTGCCTCGAATCACTTCAGGGACGCAGTCAAGCACCGTAGCGACTAATTAGATTAGCAGCCGAATTAAAAGTTGATTATTCCCTGGGTATGCCCTGGAAATATATTTGCACTGTGGCATTTAACTCTTAAAACCGTCCGCGTTAGCACAAGAGCTTTGACGCCGGGTCTGCGGGGACAGAGTGTGCACGTGCATATAGTATATGTGTGTGTACGTCGTGCACGCTTGTGTGCTAATTAAGCTAATTTAAACACTTTGAAAGTCCTTCTGATGAGGCTAATTAGCGCTGCAGCTCATCATTAGCGCCGCCGCCGTCTCCTTATAGGACGACAGTCTGAGTCGAACGAAACAGCTCAATCGCGGCCCATCCGGCGCCACGTTGTCCATTTCTCTCGACTCTGTTTACCTGTGTGCCTGTTGTTTTTCTGTTGTCTTGTTTGTAGGTGTAAATGATACCGTCCTACGTACTTTTTTACCTTTCTATTCACAAAGTGAATTGGCGCGCTCTGTCAAAACTGTGACGTTGTTACTGGACTTATCGGGATTTATCGGCCTGAACTCCAATGATGAGAAACATGATGAAATACAATTTAAAGATCCTTAAGCCTATGTAGTGTTGCTAAAGTGATTTGTTGTTTGGTGTAAGGTATTTAGTCACCGCTAAGCCTTTTTTGGGGAGCCTGTCCTCCAACTTATACAATGAACGACGTTGTTTTCTGGAACAGCATATTACGACGTATGTGGTCGTTCTAAAGTACTGTATTCGCACGGCCACTAGAGGGCAGCGGTCGAGTTTGTGTGTTTCAGTGAATTTCCTTATATTCTCCAATGCAATCGTGCAGATTCTCTGCAATGTCACCTTAACCCAATCCATCAATACCTTAACAAGCTCATTAACCTTGGTTGGTGAAGCCCACAATGCAGTGAGGTGGAAACCGTATCTGTGGCGTAACGCCTGTCACTGGTAGAGGCGCTACTTTGGGAAACGGTCGACGTTGGTCGTTTGTACCACATACGACAGAGTTCGTCTTATGAGCTGGAGGACTTGTTATTTTTTGGCTAGATGCCAATCATTTGTGGCATACAGCGAATGCCTTGATTACCAAAAAGAAAGGATACAGGTCACAGCTGAACAGTTTCCCATGTTAGCGGCAATTGTCCCCTGCACATGGATGGATTACTGAATGGACAATGAGGCTTGGGGGCCCCTGAATAAGAGTTTCTTTGAATCTGTGGCTCCTGTTCTGATGTCCAGGAATCCAATTTCTCCAAATCTGTCCAGCGTGCCTCTTCTGTCCTTCTGTTCCACAATGGTCTCGACAAAAAGTTGCTCTTTGCATCGCTTTTATCTGCAGCACACAACTCGAGGTTGTCCGTATCTCTACTCTGCTCTCTTGTGGCCGGCTTGTGTGGTAACACAGATCTACGGCGGAGTCCAGGTGAAATCTGTGTATTGAATTGGGAATTGCAGGTTTGAAATTTTGTTAGCCTACTTGGCGCTGGGGTGTTAGGGGCGGTTATCTTTACTGTATCCAAGGCCAAACGAAAAATATCCTTTGTTGTGATTTGGACCGAACGGCACAAAGTCACGATCTTTGTCTCACTCTCTGTCTCGGTTGTCCCTTGAAGACGCCCCAAATTTGTGTAGCTTGAACCATTTTTCCTTTTTGGACATAGAAGACAGTAACCCGGCAGAGTGTCTCATCGATCTGATCTGGTATACCACCTCACTCAATCCCATTTTGCTCTGTGTTTAAATGTGATGTGTGCATGTACAGTAGAGTGCACTGAGTGGACACCGGGCCGGCCAGAGGCAGAAAAACAAGGGGGCCCTCCATTCATAATTCACTAGGTGGAGTACTGTAAGAGTGTTGGTGGGGGAGAACGAGAGAGAGAGAGAGAGAGAGAGAGAAGAGAGGCAGGCGGGTCCATTAATGGAGTAATCTCGTCCTGAGAGGTCGGGGAGCAAAAACATCCTACCTCCAATTTTTGATGGGATCTTGTTCGTGTGTTTTTCACTGTGGCTGAAAGTTTACGTGGACGCTCAGGGGTTGAGCGTACAAAGGGGGTCTCGGCCCCTTAAGAACTTGTACAAATGCACTGCACAACTTCCGAAAATGCGAGATTGCCAGAGAGAAAAAATGACCTGTCTCAAGATAGCCGTCGCATTTCTAAAGGTTCGAAATTTCCTTTTACCTCCTGAATCTTTCATTGTAGCCAATCACATCGTTTGAGGTTTTGTGTCTCGAGGTTTTGAGACAATCAGTCTTTAATCAATGCAACGTGGCTTCTTCCGGAACGTCGTAATGGCCCGTCAGTGAAAACGGGGGCCTCGGCTCTGACCTATTTAAGATGTTTTGTTTGCGATCGGCGACATCGCGGACGCCACAGGACCACCGCCGCGGACGCCGCAATTCATTCGGGTGTTGGAAATGAGGTACAAGAATACCGCTGTCCCAAATTGGACACTTGGGTTCTTTTCTTTTCGAAAATGTGCTTAAGTAGACGTCTTGCCAGCGAAGTCCAGTGGGACAGAGACAGAGATATGTAGTGTCCAGTCAAGTGTGTCAGTGAGTGTTTTGTTGCTTTTTCACTACACATGTGACTGTTCTGAGCACTCATAGGACATGTCTGCTGGGACACGGGTACAGTAAGGTTAGCTCTGTGTGTGTGTGTGTGTGTGTGTGTGTGTTTTCAGCTCTAACCTGTATCAGCAACCTGGAGGAGCATCTGTGCAACTTTCTTTTTCTTCTTCTCCGCCTACAAACCTACGAACCGCAGTCAATCAGAGCTGACAGTTGAAACAGCGACTTGATTGGCGCGGGCCAAAGTCAAAAGGCCAACACTGGAAAAAAACAACAACAAAAAAAAAAACACCTGAACAAACACATTGACATGATGATAGGTGCATTCATATTTTATATTTACACAAAACACAGACTAAACTAGACGGCACAGAGACTGTGTTCCTCGGCCAAGGTCGCACACTCCTCCAAGTTTATTACTGTTTTTTTTCCTATAATGTAGAAAAAATGCTTCATCATTTACAAAAAAAGTCCTGTTGCACTGACATAGTTATGGAAAATCATGGGATACAAATGTTGGAATGTTGCTGTTCATCCTGAAATGTGTGTTTTTTCAAGTGCACTGTTTAATGGGAACGTTGTGAGATTGTGTTTTATCATAACCATGATGAATAATTTAAAGCTACTCTAGTCAATGTTTTTATATATTAAAATAATAAACACAAGACTGTGTATTTTTGCGAGGGAGGTTGCCCGCAGTGATTAAACCTCACAGAAACACTGGCAGGAAGAGAACACTCGAGCTCCATGGCGCGTTTTAGCATTTTTTCTTTTAGCGCGTTGATTCACAATCTTTTTTTAGCTCGTTGTTTTGGTTTTTGGCTCATATTCCATCAGCTTTTTTCAGAAAAAACGAACCCCCTCTGATCATATGTGTACAAAGAAAAGCTCATGGAGAAGAAAATGAATGATGAATCAGAAATGTGGTGGAGAACAAAACAGAACAAAAACTGAAATTAAAAATATTATATACACGGAGCATGGAGGTTACAAATGAAAAATTCACTGCATTTGGATGCACACACACACACACACACACACACACACAGACACACACACACACACACACACACACACACACACACACAGACAGACACACACTCACACACTGTGCATGTAGCTCTCAGTCTCATGGACACAGGGAGTCCCAACCTCCTCATTGATTCTTGCTCACTGACTGTCCCACCGGCCTTGTCCTTTAAAACACAGCCGTTAGGAAATTCACTGGCAAGTGTGTGAGACCCTCTCTCTGTGTGTGTGTGTGGGTGTGTGTGTGTCCTTGTGTGTGTGTGTACTTCCTCACATTATCTGCATGGCTGGACTCGGAGCACTATACCGGAGAGTCATGATTTATGTTACCCGGGCAGCTCTGCAGGGGCAGTGTGTGTGTGTGTGTGTGTGTGTGTGTGTGTGTGTGTGTGTGTGTGTGTGTGTGTGTGTGTGTGTGTGTGTGTGTGTGTGTGTGTGTGTGTGTGTGTGTGTGTGTGTGTGTGTGTGTGTGTGTGTGTGTGTGTGTGTGTGTGTGTGTGTGTGTGTGGCCTGACACACACGTCAGAGGTCAAGAATCTGGCCGGGTGGAGGCAGCCGAGGCATCAGTCGTTTCCTCAGGTACTTCTTCACGAAGCTGCGTCTTATCTCTCTGTGACGTGACTGTAACCATCAATGCAAACTTTTATTCAAAAAACAATGACTGGGGCTATAAATAAAGACCAGCAGCTGCACCTGCCTCCGAGATATTACATCACATTACAACCCTGATGAATATTGATGCTTTGGATTCATTATTTTTGGATCAACGACCACACTGGAGGTCGTCATCCTTCACTTTCTGCCGTTGAGTGAAGTCCATCCTTGTAATTTGGCAAAAAGAAAACCGCAACAAAATACCTTTGTTACTTTGAAAGACCAACCAGCAGATACATGTGACGTTTGCCTTGAGCGTTGCGCCGTATCGCTTCCTCAAGAGCCTTCCTCTCCTCCGCCTCCATCCTCTCCTCCGTCTCTCGGCTTTCACCTGCCCAGGCTCCCTTGCTCCTCTCCTCCACCTGTAACCCCCACGAGGATGTCTCGTGCTGGCCATGCTGTTTTTTTGGGGGGGTTTTTACGTGCCATTGGCTTTGCCATGTTACAGTTCTGTCTGCCGCCTCCTGCATCATTTAACAGTAACCTCCCACAGTGGTGCGGCAGACAGGTAGAAGAAGAAGAGGAGGAGGAGGAGGAGGAGGAGGAGGAGATGGAGATGGAGGATGAGATGGTGAAGTGGGGCTGTGGGAGGCAAAGGGAACGAAGACAAGATGAAGAGAATAGCTACAGTAGACAAAAGCAAAAACTAAAAAAAATGAAGAAATAAAGAGTTGAGAAACAAGAGATGTGAAGTTAAAAACATAACATGAACACTTAAGAGAATAATCTGCCAGTCAGAGAGAATCTCACCACGTCTCATCCTCTGATCGGAGACTTGTAGCTGCGCTTCCCTGTTTCGCCGACGGAGACGTGTCATGCTGCGTTTGTTTCCTCCTGCCACCCGCAGCATCGAGGGCTGGCTCTCTACCCAGAATGCCTTGTGAGAGGAATATAAATGACGGGCCAGTCACACATGCATGTATCATCTATATTTAAATGTGCTCTCTGCCTCGCTGGTGTTTGCCGATGACGACACACGTGTAGGTTAACTTTTTTTTTTTTGGGACGCTCTCGCCAATGCGAGGGAGACCTTTGGAAGAAGTTTTATTCTTTTCCTTTTTTTGTTATTTCATCCTTATCGTTTATCCTTATGGCAACTGCTTTTGTCTCATTTTACACGTCTCACCTTTTTCTCCACACTGGCGGGTTTTTTGCCCCGTGCACCTTTTATGAGTGTGGCTCTTGAGAAAAAGCTTTAAAGCTACAGTGTGTAATATTTAGAAGAACTTATTCACATATATTGTCCATAACTATGTGTTCATATAATGTATAATCACCTGCAGCAAAGAACCAATGTATTTTCTCGTCCAGTCTGAATGAGTTGAGTATAGTTCCATGAGGTGGACCCGACCTGCGTGTGAGTCGCCACGTTCGCTGCGTCGTGTTGAATACGGTTGTTGCACAAAACGGTTTCAGAATACGTCGCTCTCGCGTTGAATTTTCAGAATGAGCGGTGCGCCGCCACAAAGTGTCCCCTGTTGGTCGCTCGGGCGGTCGCGGTTCGCAACTTTACCACCAGATGCCGCTAGAAGCAGAACTTTTTTTTTTTCAAGTGTGCGTCTGCTCAATTAGCACCAGCACATCTTTGACTTCAGGCGTCTGACGTGACTCTGAAATGAACCCCTTCATTCAGTCTCAGGAAACCTGTGGATTCAGCTGAGCGTCATTGATTCATCCACCGGCTCCTTCTTGCGTCAATTCCACCGGAGATCCCACGTGTCGCATTCCAGTTTCCTCCTCGCTTCGCGCTCTGTGAAACAACGGGAGCGAGTTTTTATTAATTCATCCAGCTTTTTAAAGCTTTTGGTTTGGTTTTCCTCCCTCCCCGGCTGCCCACCGAGGGGCCCCGGCGCGCGGCTGCTTTTTCCTCCTGGTCGCGAAGAAGTCCAGCAGGAGTATATATCTCTTTATTCTTATATTATGTATCTCGCTCACACCTCCGCTGCCCAGAGGAGGGTAAGTTATCCAGGCAGCCGGCCTTTAAGTATTTATCCAGCGCTCGCTCGACATCACTGGGTCTGCGGGATGAACATAATTTCATGAGAGAAGCTGGCGGATCAGCGGACAGATGGAATCAGAGGCAAGGGGAAGGCGAAGCAGGAGGTTCATATATGTGTAAGTATTAAATTTGCATGCTGTGTATGCTTCTATTAAATGTTAAATCTATGTCCCACCACCCGCCTCTTACGTCTGCCTTTTTAGGAAGGCTTTTTTTGATTTATTTATTTTAAATTTTAAAGGTGATGACCTTAAAATACCCCAAAAGCCGAACGCCTCTGATACCGAAACAAAAACACTCACCAGACTGACGAAGAATCAAATACACTAGTTAAACATCACGGCGGGGGAAGATGCCAGAGTCGGACAGACAAATATCAGTTTTCCGTTATATAAGCATATGGGGGATAAGGATGCAAAGAGCCATCCAGCGTGGAAGTGGGGGCAGAGTCGGTTCCTGTCTATAAATTATTTACAGCGGAATTTAATTTTCTCAGCTGCAAATTTCACTCACATTAATGTTTCCCCTCGTCGAGACGTGTGCGTAAAAAATGTGGGGCGTTGAAAGGATGTGACACGGGGTTGTTGTTTTTTCTTCCGTCTTCCTCAGGTTGGACCTCCAACGAATATCTGAACGTGGTGACCAAAGAATCCCGCTGCCTTCAAAAACCGATGACGGGGTCAATCGGAAGCCGTCGCGTCGGCCGTGGTTAAAGCAGCAGGAAGAAACGGACAGAAATAACACGCTCAAGTTAGACAAAGGGGGCGGGGCGGGGGGCGGGGGGGGGACACACACGCCAAGACGGAAGAAAAACACAGAAATAGAGAAGAGCGAGTCACGGCGACATGGGAAAGCGATAAAAAGTGAGGAGACGGAGAGACGGAGGGTTATGCCACACCTGGCAGAGGGTCAGCAAAGCACTCTGCACCCATAACCAGGTTAATGGGGGGGGGGGGGGGGGGTTGATGGGAGTGGCGGTGGTGCTGGCGGAGAGAGGGTGGGGAAGGTTGTTTTTGAGTGAAGCTTAAGAGTAAAGTAAAGCGACGGAGGAGGAGAGGAGGAGGAGGAGAGGAGGGGTAAATGGAACGAAGGGAGGGAGGAAAGGACGGTTCTATTTTTTTTGTTATTTGCTGGATTCCTCTCCTCTCCCTGGATCTCTCCCTTCTTCCTCTTGTCCTCCACCTCCTCCTCCTCCTCCTCGCCTGTTTTAATCTGACTAAATAGGATAACCTGCTCTTCATAAAAAATGGATGCCACTTCATTTGGCGGGACCCACCGGCAGGACCCCTGGAGGCCGTCGACCAGCCCGAGAGCGGGGGGCCCACGACTACCGCGGCCGGCCAAAATCACTGGCCGTAATTAATTACCCCCCCCCCGCCTCCCCACACACACACACTTACACTCCCACTTGCCCTTGCTCCCCACCACCCCATCCCCCCGGCATCTGCACACCACAATCAAACAACCAATCACCCGGCCTCGGGAATCAAATTTGGTTTCAAAAAAAAAAAAATTAAAAATCAAGTGGAGTGAGCGGAGGAGAGAGAGAGGAGGGTGAGACAGCAAACAGAGAGAAGGGACGAGCGAGCCTAGGAGAAAGAAAGAAATGTTAAGAGAGAGAGAGAGAGAGAGAGAGAGAGTGGAAAGAGGTGATGTGAGGGGGGGAGGGGGAGGGGGGGGGGGGGGGGGCTGATGCTTGCTAGGCAATGCAAGCGGCTTTTTACCCAATCACGTGGGAGAGTTTGTCAAGCAGGAGATTGCAGTCTGAAATATTAATGTGCCCCCCCCCCCCCCCCCTCGCAAGACCAAGTGAGCCAGCTCCTGGAAGGGACACTCGCCCGTCAATATTTCATGAGCCGGGCCCCGGCCCAGACACGGGCGGGCGCTGCTGGGCCGCCTGCCCCTTTAACGCTATACACTCATCAGCCACCCCGTGCCTTTAATGTAGCCAGCGGAGGTGGAGGTGGAGGGGGGTATCTTGGTGGTCTCGGGGCCGGAGTAGCCTCCTGAAAATGAAGAGGAGGTGGGCGGGGGGGGGTTCGAGGTAAAGACACGATGAAGACGAAGACAGTGGAACTCCCTTAAAGCATGTCAGAGTCTTCTGGGGGCCGAGGCGGTGGAACAGAGACGGGGGAGCGAGGAGGCGAACGTGGTGAATCTCATCTCGGGGTAGAAAGTCCTCAAACAGCCTCTCGCAGCCCGAACACTGACAGACCAAGCGATTCCAGCACAGGAGATGTGGACGAGGGTTTCACAGCAGTTTTGTGGCGCTTGCGGTTGTTTGCTGAGCGGTGAGGGGGATCACAGGACTATGGCCTCCGTGTGGATGAGGCGATGACAGGAGCAGGGGTCAGGGTCGTCACCGGGCCTCCGCCCCAATGAAGCGTCCTTAAGGAAAAACCATGGAATCAGCTCAGTCTGATCTTGTATAGTATTTTGTGATTAGAATTATTATCATTAAGACAGACATTTCAGGGCCATTGTTTTAAACCATAGACTGTATATAATAAATGCAGTACAGTAGTGCCTGAAGCCTGTATTCTCTGGAATCAAGTCGATGAGAAAAGTGACTCACTTGATTTATCACGTCAGTGAACATTTTTCCTGGGGAGTTTATGGTTCGATCTCTAGTTTCAAGTCTTCTTCAATGCAGCGCGATGTTCATTCCGTAAGTTATGGTTCCTTTCGGAGTAAAATAGGCGGTAAAGCACGACTATAGTGTGGAATGCGGCGTGATTGACAGCTGGTAGCGTCCAATGGTTGCAGGTGTAGGTGGGCGCGCAGTGGACGAGCTAATCCTACGTATGGTTCCACAAAAACTCCTAAAATGGTGCAAAATGCGAAACTCCAGGCTCACAAACCAACGGGTGACGTCACGGTGCGTTGATACTTGGTTTAATAATTTGTCATTTAAAAAAAAAAAAATTCTGTTTATTTTGAGCGGGAAAACCACCGAACTGCACCGCTGGATATGAACGCTACCTCTCGGTTCTCTTGGTTAATAAACCCCATATCAGGTTAGTATTTTTTATTTATTTATACTTTTCCACTGGAAAACTATATGATGGCATCACAAATTAAAAGGTATTCAGGCAGTAATGGGTGACACACAATGCAAGTAGGCAGCATAGTCAAAAAAAAACACAGAATAAGAGAGGTGGGGCTGATTTGTCAGCTTTACCGTTTTTTGTTGTTGTCGTTGTTTTATCATTATATCGGTGTGTAAAATAGGCCAAATTTCAATATGCTGAATGTTGGTGGAAAATGACGTCCGCCCTTAAAAGTCTATCTATCGCTTGACCTCCAGTGTGGACTGTGTGTTGAGCCTCCTTGGGAAGGTGTGTGTGTGTGTGTGTGTGTGTGTGTGTGTGTGTGTGTGTGTGTGTGTGTGTGTGTGTGTGTGTGTGTGTGTGTGTGTGTGTGTGTGTGTGTGTGTGTGTGTGTGTGTGTGTGTGTGTGTGTGTGTGTGTGTGAGGATTTGAGTAAGGGACAATGGGGCCCCTGAAAGCCCGTCGGAGTCCCGGTCTCCTGACCTGTGACCCCCCTGGAGCTCTCGCTGTGTCCTGACGCCTCAATAATTGATGTGAGGGAAAAGGGACGTCCCGCCTTGGGAACAACGCTCTCACCTGCGCACACACACACACACACACACACATCCTACCCCCCCTCACACACACTCATACCCTCCCTCACGACACGTTCACACACACGCAGGCGTATTGATTTTGTTAACCGAGCCGATGCCGCCGACACGCGGGCTGAGTGGCAGGGTTTAGGAGGAGGAGGAGGAGGAGGAGAAGTCAACACATCCTCCCACACCTCTGACCGTCTGTCGGCGAGCGATGGGCGCGTCCCCTTATCCCGCCCTCGCAAAATGTCTGGCCGGGACCTGTGCGCCCGCTCCGCGTCAGCTTGTCGGCCTGCTTCGTGTTCACTCTGTCGCACGGTCTCTCGCCTGAGAGCTGCTCGGTAACAACTGCAGCGCGACGCCGCCGGACAGCTCAGGCCTGTTCGAGGGAATAATGACGGCACATGCTACTTACCTTAACACCCATCCGCCCAAACACACACACACACAGTCTAACGGACTCATACACACACACACACACACACACACAGTCTAACGGACTCATACACACAAACACACACAAACACACACACACACACACACACTAACGGACTCATACACACACACACACACACACACACACACACACAGTCTAACGGACTCATACACACACACACACACACACACACACACACAGTCTAACGGACTCTCAACACACACACACACACACACACACAGTCTAACGGACTCTCAACACACACACACACACACACACACACACACACACACACAGTCTAACGGACTCTCAACACACACACCGGATCCTCGCCGCCTCCCTCGGCCCCAGGTGTCCCCCTGACCCGGTCTTTGCCGTCTTTTGTCCGTTAAGTACCAGTTTACAATATTGATGAGGCCTGGAGGTTCCGGGGCGGCAGCAGGACACGCGGTCCGGGGGCCTCCTCACACGGTAAATGTGCTAGAGTGGCTTGTGTATTTAAAGCCCCGCATACCTGTCGGGGGTCGTGACTTGTGTGCTCGTGTGTGATGTCGACCTTTGCAGTTCATGAGTAGCAGGGCGCCGACACATTTTCGTCTCCGTACACTGAATTAGAAATAAAGGGACGACTCTGAGGTTGTAGTGCCGAGGTTTTGCTCTACTTATTTCACTTGATTACAAGAATAATGGTCCTATTTTTACTTAGTCCCCATAATTATAGGCGTTTAAAACATATGTGACCAATTTTAAGGTCAAATTAAATTATTCCGTGTATGGGTTCTTGCTTTCTGTCCCTATAAGGAAGAATAGAGTCCTCAACATATGTTATACCTGGACACACACACACACACACACACACACACACACACACACACACACACACATATGCATATATGAACATTTCAAATCAGTTTGAGATGAGCCTCAGTGGCTCTGCGACACTTTCAGAACTGGTTTTAAGATCTTATTGTCGCTGGGCTCACTTGTGGTTTTAAGACACAGAGCTCCCGGTTCAACAGAGCATCACCTCACCTGCTCAAACAAAAAAAAAGATTGTGTTTTAGTGAGATGTCTGCCTCCACTCCCAAGTGGGCCAATGTGTCTTTAGTGGTGCTGATACCATAAGAGAACATCTGCAGGCCAAACCAGATCCAGAGACACCTGAGGCAAATAAGATACCTTCAGGGTCAAGTATGAAGATGTGGACTTTGGATTAACTGGGGCAATAATGAGCTAACTCTTTTTAACCACTTACAAAAACGACATTGGAAGTTAAAGAACAGATACAAACCACGAGAAGTGTTATGGCCTTTCACTTTACCTCTCGCGTTTCCGTTAAAGATGAATCGACAACAGGGGAAGTGGGAGTCTGTGATGCAGCTCATCGGATGTTGAGATCACGACCTGAGGGTTTTTTCCCGTGGACCACTGATCCTCTCTCTCTCTCTCTCTCTCTCTCTCTCTCTCTCTCTCTCTCTCTCTCTCTCTCTTGTTTGGTGTGGTCTCAGTTCAAATTCATCCAGGATCCCGAGATCAGACGAATGAAGCAGCGCCGCAGCCTCTCAGCTGTCATACAGCACAAGACCGTTATAGCCTGAGGGTCAAAACACACAATTCATGAACGCCCGCGGAGCAAAAGACGCCAGATTAAAGGCTCCGCATCAAATGGAGAATCTGCCCTATTGAATATCGACATATTTTTTGTTGTTGTTTTTTTTCTTATTATCAGAAAGAAATGACTAAGATTTAGTCCCGGGGGTCTTTCTCGGAGATTGGAATTCATCCCACTGTCAGCTGAACGACCAGAAAACAACCACAACCTCTAAAAAATGGAGATCACCTTGTGGAATGTGGAATTCCTCTTTCGACAAATGGTTTTGAAAGTGTGTTTAAGTTTTGGCTCAGGTGTTGCCCCCCCCATTCCCTCCGATTGTACTTCTAGTAATCTGAAATGCAGTTGCAACGGTGAGTGACTGACAACATTTTCCACATCACATGTGAGAGTGTGTGTGGGGGGGACATATGGGGACGGATATTTTTTATGACAGATCAAGTGTGAAATTGAAATGTTTTTTCGTTCCGTTCCGGGGGTGTGTGTGTGTGTGTGTGTGTGTGTGTGTGTGTGTGTGTGTGTGTGTGTGTGTGTGTGTGTGTGTGTGTGTGTGTGTGTGTGTGTGTGTGTGTGTGTGTGTGTGTGTGTGTGTGTGTGTGTGTGTGTGTGTGTGTGTGTGTGTGTCGCTGACCTTGTCTTGATGTGCGGCCGCTGCCAACAGCCTTGTCAAAATTCAGATATGTATTTAAACCTGTGCATATTCTAATGACACGTGAAGGAAAGGGAGGGAGGACGCTGTGGCCTTCAAGTGTCGGGAGACAAAATGTCTGTTTCGACTTTTAGTATTTTTCGTGTTGAACCTGAAGGAAAGTGTCTAATCTTTGGATTATTACTAATTCTAAATTTATTACTATTCACTTTCATTTATCCGCTTCATATGGGATATTATTATATATTCCTTATTGTGATCTTGTTTATTTATTTTTTATTTAACCATTTTATACTCGTATACGATGCTCTTTGATATAAATATTTCCTCTACGTCCTACAAAGGGCTTTAATGGGTTTCTCATTTTAATTATAACTCCTTTTTTCACTTTGTGCTTGAACTTGAAAAAGGCTTTATAAATAAAATATATGATTATTATCATTAGGTAACACATTAGGTGCTTTAAATGAATGGAGAGGCAGGTTTATTTACTTCTTTGTCGTCCCGATGCATCTGACCACACATTATCTCCAGCGGACGGACGGTTTGACTCTTTCCAACCCGGTCGTTCATAAACTATTCACAATGTGACTCTGGCCTGTGAAGTCACTTCCCAGCCGCCGACCCCGTGACCCTTTGTGCCGCCTCTCAGCTCGCATGATGTCAGTTGCCCACTGGCGTCGTTGCCATGAAGGAGTTTTTCGGATGTCGTCATGGCCGAGGGGAAGTTTCTCCAACGGACAGGCGAGTATGAATATTTTAAAAGGAATTTTTTTTTTCTTCTTTCTGTTTTGTCATTTCAAATGTATTTTAATGATCAAATCATTTGGACAGATTTCTTTTCTCTCTCTTTGTTTTGATCATCATCAGCAGATTTCGGGTTCAACAAATGACATCCGACCTCGTCCTGCTGTTATTTAAGAACAGTGATCAGTCAGATGAGTCACGATGCAGGAGGAAGCTCAGGAGTCATCGCAGGTATACGCTTCAGTCGCCTCGACATCTGCTCCTGGGATTAGTAAAATCTCTTGTATGAGTTTGGAAGCCATGAAAAAAAAATAAGCAGATTGGGTAAAAGTCACAGTTGCTTTCAGCCTCAGATGTTTCACTGTATCGTGTTCTGATCGTGGAGGGACACGGGTGAAACTTTATACAACAACCACTCACTTTACATGTAAACGTGTGTTTAACGTTGGACTGACTAATTTAATTTTCCACTAATCAACAAAAAAAGAAAGATTTTGGAGGATTTTTACTTTAATTGGCTGTATTATTTCAATTTTTTTCATTTCAATTAACTTCAATTGGTGACAACGCGTCGTGTGAAACAGCAAATTACGGGCGGCACGGTGGTGTAGTGGTTTGACGCTGTCACCTTCCGGCAAGAAGGTTTGGGTTCGAATCCCGGTTCAAACCAACCAACCCTTTCTGTGTGGAGTTTGCATGTTCTCCCCGTGTGTGCGTGGGTTCTCTCCGGGTTCTCCGGCTTCCTCCCACAGTCCAGAGACATGCAGAATGGGGTCAGGTTCATTGGAGACTCTAACTTGACTGTCTGTATGTGGCCCTGTGATAGGCTGGCGACCTGTCCAGGGTGAACCCCGCCTCTCGCCCAATGTCAGCTGGGATTGGCTCCAAAACAGTCAGTCCAACATCAAACACACGTTTAAATGTTAAGTGAGTGGTTGTTGCATAAAGTTTCACCCGTGTCCCTCCACGATCAGAAGCTTCCTCAGGAAGTAAAACTGAAGTTCCTCTTAAGCGATAAATATTCAAACCACCTTAATTGGAGCCAGGCGGCTCGGTGTAGCTACACCAGATCAAATATGACTTTCCACGTGGGCATTCGCCGGATTCCTATACTCCCAAAACAAACGTTGTAAATTTAACATGGCCGCACTTGCTTTGGGTCTCTCCCCCCCCGACAGATTCTAATCGTAATGCTCGGGGAGATGACGCCGACGGATGGGTAACGTATAAAATATTTACTGTCGGGGGGCGCTGGCTGGCGGTGACATACACGGCATCAATTTAACATGGCCGCCGCGCAGACAAAAAGCAGATACCGCGAGGGGAACTCTTCCCGGCGGGTCGGGATACGGACCGCCGGAGAGGAGAAGGCCGCGGCGGCGCCATTTGATCTCTGCTCTTGTTCCTGTGTGCAGGAAGTCGGGCAGAGGGCTGCGGCGGTGAGCGGTGGTGTTGCCTGTGTGTGTGTGTGTGTGTGTGTGTGTGTGTGTGTGCGTGTGTGCGCGTGTGTGTGTGTGTGCGGTGTGCAGCCGTTTGCATGCGACCACATTTGTTTGTGCATGTGTGTGTTAATGCAGCTCCCTGCACGCATGCTTCTTTCTTTCTTTCTTTCTTTGTGAGTGTGTGTGTGTGTGTGTGTGCGCGCGCGCGCGCGTTTTTGCCTTAAATTACGGGTGCTGTTTGTTGAGTGGTCCAGTGGAGCGCACAGTGACAGATGATGTAAATTATTAATTGCAGTCTTTCCTGTAGCTGAGTGTGGTGGGCCTTGTCCTCCTTCTCTCTTCCCTCGCTCGTTCTCTTTGTCCCTCTCGCTGCCATTTCTTCCTTTCTTTGGCTCTTTCTCTCGAAACGTCTGCCTCGTTTTTCTCCATCCAAGCCGCTCCGCGCCGCTTTCCACCATCTTTATATCTCCCTCCCTCATTCGCCGGCCGTCCATCTCCATCTGCAGCCATCAGCATCAGCTCAAACAGCTGTTGTTCATGATAGAAAAATGAAATATGCCTATGGGTTCATGCAGCGTGGGCAGATCCAAGACCAATGACGTTAGGATGGATGGTGGATAAACACATGAACAGGAACCTTCATCCTCTCCGCTACACGTCTCCGACCCGGATTCTGTGATGTCGCACGTCAGCTACTCTGCGCAATGACACAAGGAAACTTTATTGAAACACAAATGTCAGAGGCGGTGGCAGCGCAAGGCACGGACGGTGGCTGAAGGCAACGTTCATATGTCGTCACATATAGTTTAAGTCATCATGTTGAGTCCACTGTCAACCCGCCGCCACGTTGTTTTCTTAAGCTGTGTCCATATTTACATGCATTTCAGATTGTTCAATCTTTGTTATCTTAAAGGGGCAGTAATCGCCTATCGCCCCTTAAAAAAACACCTGCGCTCTTCTCTCTTCTCCTCCCGCAGACTGACAGAACATCTGTGACGATCGCAGGACGTCACCCCGTCAACTGGATGTGCTGCAGTTCTCTCAAAGATGCACACGTTGGTGCTCGGACAGGGATCCAGGTTGTTTTAAGGTGTGTTCAAGTGCAACTCTTCCAAAAAACTTGTGTTATTAAGTTACGCCGAGGCCCAAACGGCCTGCGACTTTCTGACCTCCAGGTTCGAGTCTCAAGCTGTCCAGTCCTCTGAACGCCTCCCTGCCTCCGTCCGTCTGAACAGCTGCAGCGCCGACGGATGTGGAAAAATGGGACGAGGGGGTTGAGTGACTTTGCCTCGTTCGCTCGCCGCCGACACACTCTGGATCTCGCCGCTTTACACTTTTCCGTCCAACGCCCCGGCTGCCAGCTCGGGGTGCATCACGCATCTCGCACATCGAGAGGCTGCGGCCGCTCCTCTGAGTGCCACAACGTGTTCGCTCCCCCTACCTGCAAATGGCCTCCACCCCAACACACACACACACACACACACACACACACACACGCACGCACGCACGCACGCACGCACGCACGCACGCACGCACGCACGCACGCACGCACATACACACACACACACACACATTCCTGATGCAACCCTGGCTGGACCATCAGAAGTGCTCTGTGTGTGTGTGTGTGTGTGTTTGTGTTTGTGTGTGTGTGTGTGTAGTCATCATGTGTATTTCAGGACGTGACAACACACCTGCTGACGCCATGAGCTGGATGAGGGAAGAAAGAGAGAGAGAGAGAGAGAGAAAAAACGTTACCTCACTGCAAAAATATGTAAAAATGTTACGTCTCATCAATATTTCACTCGTCCGTGTCTCGTCGTTGAAATCTCAGAGGAGGCGCCGGGCGTTTCTCACAATATCCCAAAGTGAAAACTGTCCTCACAGCCCCGTGCATCATCTCCCGTAGTTTCACATCTGTCCCTCTGCTCACACATCTGTCCATCAATGTCTATGAGACTATTTTTCTTCTATTACAGATTAAAAACTGCCGTGGTCGACACGACGGCTGCTTGGATCGACGTGAAGAAGGCGAAAGGTTCGATCTCTTTTAAATACAAAGTCCAACTGAAATTCCAATTTGTTTTCACAATAAAAAAGCCCACACACGGCACATGATGTTATTATTTAAAAATGCGCAATCTCCTTAATGGATCTTAATAAAGTGCGTGATGTGATTAATCACATGGAGTCTTGTGATCTTATCCCATCGGTCGCCTGCGCTCGTGTTTCACAGTTACGCTCTCTAGTGCTATCATGTGTTTTCATTATGTATTTTTAATCATTTTCTTTTCCACTTCCCAAATCAAAAATGTATCTTTCCATCCATCCTCTCCATCTGACTTTGACCCGCTGAAGGGGGGGAGGGGGGGTGTTAAAGGTTTGCCCCAGACTGGCGGGGCAGAGGACGTAGGCACCTCTTTTCTTCATCCCCTGCCCTCGCCTCTCAACCCCCCCCCCATCTCCGGGTGCCAGTGTCCTGTTTACTTTTTCATGAGGCCACTCACCTGGGTGGCCTCACCCTTCTTCTTCTTCTTCTTCTTCTTCTTCTTCTCCTTCTTCTTCTTCTTCTTCTTCTTCTTCATCTTGTCCGTCCTCCTCTCTGCTGCTTCTTTTTATTTCTTGGTCCAACGTAAAACTGCTTCTTCCTCCTTTTGAAGCAGCACTTACAGTTATGTGATGTAGAATATTACATTCACCTGGTGCCAAGATAGTTTGCACATTTTGCATTTTTTCTGACTCAGAGGTCCTTCTTCCTCCTCAAGAATCATAAATCAATAAGCAGTACTGGCTAGAGCTGCAACGGTTAATCGGTTAATCGACTAGAAATCGACTACTAAATTAATAACAGATTCTCTTTTTGTGGACCGAAGCCATTTATATTGGTCCATCATTTTCAGGCTCATGCAGTAAAATGCGGGCGTCTGGTATCAGACGCCCGCATAGCTTAGAATAAAAGAACAATGACCCGTGTATTGTCGACCTGTCCGTTTCATCCCAACCTCCTCCTCCTCTTCCTCCTCCTCTTCTTCCTCCTCCTCCTCTTCCTCCTCCTCCTCTTCCTCCTCCTCCTCCTCCTCCTCCTCTTCCTCCTCCTCTTCTTCCTCCTCCTCCTCCTCCTCCTCCTCTTCCTCCTCTTCTTCCTCCTCCTCCTCTTCCTCCTCCTCCTCTTCTTCCTCCTCCTCCTCTTCCTCCTCCTCTTCTTCCTCCTCCTCCTCCTCCTCCTCCTCCTCTTCCTCCTCCTCTTCCTCCTCCTCTTCTTCCTCCTCCTCCTCCACCTCCTCCTCCTCCTCGTCCTCCTCCTCTTCCTCCTCCTCCTCCTCCTCTTCCTCCTCCTCCACCTCCAGACTGTGCGGCTCTGAAACAATCGCCACCTGACTTCCTCCCCGGGGAACTTTAGCACTTAAAGGTAAACTGAACGTCATAATCTTTATGTCCTTTACGAAGGCAGTAGTTAAGCAGAGCATCTGCATTATGTTCTAATAGTTTTCTTTATAGGTGCATCTGATAAAGTGGCAATTGAGTGTAGCTACGAAACGGCAGTGACACAATTTGGCACGACTTCCCGTCAACAGAACCTGAATCGGCAGGAGCTGGTTTTCTGTGTCGCGGTGCCCATAACACACTTTTACTCTGAAAAAAAGATGGATAGAATAGAATAAACGTATCACTAAAATTAATGATTTTAGTTTTATTTTAAAGATAAATATTTGATTGGGTAGTTGTTCGGGGATCCTTCGTATCAATTTAGGTCCAAGACCATGAGTGATGTGTAAAGTACACACACACACACACACACACACACACTGATACCCTCAACCAGGCACAGAGACGAGCAGAGTGTCTATTGATTTGTGGATGAACATCGATCACATGCACAATTAATTGTTCTTTGAGGCGTAGCGGCTCCGATCATCATCCAACTTCAGGTGCAGATCGATACAGAGGAGAGACAGGAGGAGGGAGGGGGGGGTGAAACATTGTTTTACATTCAGGGAAGAAGAGCAACGTTTGGGATATATATACTGAAAGTACAGTAACCCCCGAGGTGAAAGAGGAGTTCTGATCTTTTACTTAAAGTTCCTGTACCACAATATAAACTGAGGCTAAAGTCTAAAAGCTGCTTCCATCATTTTATTTGTGTGTGAAATTTATGCTTTGTAAATTTTCACAGTGGGACGAAAAAGAAGTGTGATGCTCAGGTCATTTAAATCAGGAGTATCCTTATTACAGATTCAACAGAATGACATGTGATGATACATATCGTAATAGAGTCGTTGGCGCTCATGGACTCGATGGGGAGATGGTGCGGTCGGGGGGAATGCCCATTCCAAACTTCATATATATAGATCTACATATATATATATATATATATATATATATGTATATAGATATCCAGATATCAGACTCAGATTTAAAAAAATCTGTGAAGAACAACCAACACTTCTGCTGCTCCACTGGCAGGAGAAGCGACGGGGGGGTCGAGGGGTCGGACGCCTGCAGCCGCTCTCTGCCTCTGGAGCTGGTACAGGAACACAGCTGCAAAAAGGGCAAAAATCAAAAGACAACTTCAATGCAGCCTGCAGGGCAAAAGAGAGTGTAATTCAAATGTGGCCAGAAGTAATAATTGAAATCTACCCCGGAATAGTACGGAGGCCGGTGGCGAGGCCAACGAATCTTGGGCTGATGCTTCACTCTCAGCTCTTGGCTTGAATGGCAGCGTGGACTTAATAAACCCGGCGAGAGAAGGAAAAAAAACAACGCAACACAAACAATGAAGAGAGAGAGAGAACGAGAAATAAGAACCCAAATTGCCCCTCTCTCTCCTCAAAAACCAAACAACCGCCAAATCTCCGAAGACTCTCTGTGAAATTCAAATTCTCCCCGCAGCCAATCTCACCAGGGAGCGAGGGAGGGACGGACGATGGAGCGGAGGCGGACGGCGGAGTGATTGCACGAGGAAAAGGGATGAAAAAGGGAAAGAAACATGGATGTGGATGACGACGACGATGATGATGATGATGATCACGACGTCGAGCGCCCCCCCCCCCCCCCCCCCCCCCCCCCCCGTCAGCGGGGACGGAGGCGACGCGAGGCCCGAGCGCTGCTTACAAATCATCCACGAAAGGGACGAGAGGAAAACATGGAGAGGTGGGCCGAGAGACGAGGAGGGATGGAGGGAGGAAGTGAAAGATAAAGTGAGCACGGAGACGTGACTGAGGACGACAGCGAGCGAGAGGATTCGGCGAAACGGAGCGCTGAGGAGAGTGAGAGGACGGCAAAGTCCCAGTAATCATCTCCTCAACTTATCTCCCTTTCACAACAAATCTCTCTCCTCTTCCTCCCCCTCCCTCTCTCCCTCCATCTCTCCCTCCATCTCCCTCCATCTCCCTCCACCAGGCTTCCAGCTTCAGAGGCGAAGCTCCATCTGATCAATAATGGATGCTGCTGTCTCCTACACTGCTGGAGAAGGGTCGGCACATTAGGTAATGCAGGGGCTACATTTAACTGGATGGGCTTGTTAATGCGTCCCGCTGGGGAAACACCCTCCCTACGCCATCCCCTCTCCCCCTTCTCTCTCTCTCACACACACACACACACACACACACACACACACACACAGAAATACACTTGCACACGCTAACTCACCCATCCAGTCTGCTCCCTCACCCGCTAATGTAACTTTTTCCACAGGAGGAAGAGGAGGAGGAGGAGGAGGAAGAGGAGGAGAGGCGGCGTCTGTGGATGATGGGTGATGGATGGATTTGTTGGAGGGACACAAGGGGGGTTGAGCAAGGCGGCGTTCTCGTCGCCACGCTTGCTTAGCCTAAAATATATATGTATGTTCTATATCATTCTGGTCACAGGCGAAGAAAAGGAAATGAAAGAATTGTGATATTTACTAGTTAGAATTCTTTCATCGTGGCGATGAGATCACGTCAACGCAGCGACGCGGAGGACGAAAAAACGTCTGCGCCACTTGCGTCGCCCGTTGGAGTTTTGAGTGTTTTGAACCCAAAGCGAAAGATTCGAGCGCCGCGATGTGACGAAAGCCAATCGGCGTCGAGATTCTCCCGGACGCCCTGACGCGCACGAGTAAACTCGAAACGATCCTGCAGCAAAAACCGTCGCGCGCGAGACGGTTTCTGTTCTTTTTGAAAGTTCTTGTGTCTGTTCAAGTGTCTCTGTCCATTATGTCCACGGTCTTGTACCTTGGACTTCTCCTATAAAAGACACACCGTACATATAACGTACATGTAAACGGTTTCGTGTCCATCTAAAGCCTCTAAAGCTGGACACACGCTGTGCGGTTTTTAGAAACACTGTACAAGTCGATGGATGGAAAGACAGAGCTCACAGTTTAATGTGAGCTCCCACTGTACGGTCCGATTGACCATGTCATGAGTTGACTGCTCCCACCGGACGTACCAGAAACATCCACTGCTGACTTCTGTCTCTGGTATGACGGACATGGTGGGAAGAGGAGGAAACATCGAACAGGCTGACCTCCATGTGTTCTGACCTCCATGTGTTCTGACCTCCATGTGTTCTGACCTCCATGTGTTCTGACGAGGCCGAGTTTTTGGAATTCGACTTGAGACGACGCTTCGATGGTGTGAGAGCCTGAAGACGACCGACCAAACATCTTCTGACAGGTCAGAAATTCGTCTGATCGCTCATATCCTATTTCCAGCTCGAGTGTGCCGACCGGCTGCACGGTGGCGTAGTGGTTTAGCACTGTCACCTCACAGCGAGAAGGTTCTGGGTTCGAGTACCGGTTCAAACCAACCAGGGCCTTTCTGTGTGGAGTTTGCATGTTCTCCCCGTGTTTGCGTGGGTTCTCTCCGGGTTCTCCGTCTTCCTCCCACAGTCAAGAGACATGCAGAATGGGGTCAGGTTCATTGGAGACTCTGAATCGACCGTAGGTGTGAATGTGAGAGTCAATGTTTGTCCGTCTCTGTATGTGGGCCTGTGATAGGCTGGAGACCTGTCCAGGGTGAACCCCGCCTCTCGCCCAATGTCAGCTGGGATTGGCTGCAGCCCCCCTGCAACCCTTAAGTGGATGAAGCGGTAGACGATGG